>NC_056746.1:133273093-133383093 GCF_019279795.1 Protopterus annectens
TATCAAACAGTTCTACAACATACTGCTTAATAATTTCACTTCCTTCTTTATCTTTTAGTTCCCTTATTACTCTTTTTTCTTCTTTAACTATTTATTTATTTATTTATTTATTTATTTTACATTTGTTGACTGGGCTAGTCTAACTGGATACATGCCCATTTTCAGTAGAGGCCCGGGGAGATAAGCTCTGCTTTAAACTAAATAAATCAAGACAAACAATCAAAAGTCCATGCAATATATAAAGTACATATACTTGAAGAATTTCTTCATCAATTTGAGTTATACAGTACTAAAAATATACTAATCAATTAACTTATTTAAATATGGTGCAACATCTTCCTTTTTTCCTTGCACATAATATTTTTGTTTATATAAACTCTTGTTAATTCTACCTTGATTTGTTTCATATATTTCTATTTATTTTTTTAAATCTGTCTCTTTTTTAAATATATTACCAAATATAGCTTGTCTTGATTTCTTATACTTATCCTTTTCCTTTTTCCTCTCATGTGCGATACATTCCAAAAAAACAATTCTTATAAATTTCTTTAAAGCTAATCTACCATGTTGCCCAGTTTTCATAACAATCTCTCATCACTATGTGATTTTCCCATAATGCATACATTACTCATGTCATCCTTTTCTAATTCTTTCTTTTTAACCTTTGAATTCCTTTGCTGTTTTTTTTGTATCCTTTCTTTTCTTGTACTGTTACCCATATTGCCAAATGATACAAAAATCCTGTATTTTTGACTCCTTGCTGCACAATCTTTAAACTTTCTGAAATCAAGAAATAATGACCTTCAGTTGTAATCTCATTTCTTTTATATGTCCAATGAACTATTCCCTCATGCAATTAGTTTTCCACATCTCATAATTTCATTAACTATTAACTATTTTAACATCATTTATTTTCTTATTATTTATTCTTAAATTACAATTAAAATCCCCTGATAGTATTAAATCCATATTAACACATACATAAACACATGCATAATGTAATATATTTTCTTTCTTTTTAATTATATAAGCATATACAGCTATTATTCTATAAACACTTTTTTCCATCTTACATCTATCACACTAATTCTACTATTGATACTCTGTATTGTATAGACTTCTTAGGGGAGATTAATGCCTGGCCTACACAGCAACCTAAGACCCAAACCTAATGAACTTACTGCATATCCATAAATCAAATGGGTCTAGGGCTACCCATTCCAGGGACTTAAATATGGCCTCCAACTTAAATAGAACATGCTGGAGGGCCATCTCTCAGCAATGCCCACATCTATGGAACAGGCTACCAATTCATTTGAAACAGACCACCTCTATGATACTGTTCAAGAGGAACCTGGTTGAGTAGATGGGGCATTGTAAATTCTTACCAGGAATAGTGCCCATAGTCCTCCTGGACATGATGAGTCATCACTAAATGCAATCTTGGGTATTGACTAGTACTTCTATGGTATAACATTGAGTTGAAATGGCTATGCTTAAAATTACCTCTGGGTCGATACCCTACTAATCCCCTATGATCCTATGATCCTATTGTCACATCTAATACTTTTATATTTGTTTGACATAAAGTACATATACTTCCTTACCTAAATTTAATATGACTGATCCATTTCACATTTTCTCTGTTTGCAATCTTTCTTAATCTGTTAATAACCTAAAGTTTTCTAATATAATAACATGAGCATCCAATACTCCGCACCTTTCGAATATACCTATTCTCCTTTTGATAGTTTTCAAACTATTAACATTTATAGCTAACAATATCTGTTTCCACTAGAAGGAATGTAAAAGAGAAATGTACATGAAAGAAACAGGATCTTATCCTTTACCTTTGTTGTTCTCTTTAATTGTCATAGATTTCAATTTTCTTTTCCTTTCTTTAACCCTCTTTCCTATCACATTCTTCCCTCCTGTTACTATTGCCCAATTAACATAATCTTCTTCACTTGTCTCATTTTCTTTACTTCTTTTATTTATTTAATCTTACTCTATAACTTTTCATCTGTCTCATTCTGATCTATTTCATGCTGCATTACATTATTTACTTGATCTACATTTTGTGTTTCTTCTATTGTACTTCATCTTTATCACAGTCTAACTAAACATATCAAGTATTACCACACATTTTACATTTTAAAACATATTTTTTACATTATGTCTTACTTTTCCACATGTATAACATTTCCTTTTATTACATTGTCCTATTAAATGATCATCCTTTCCACAAAAGAAACAAGTTTTGCGTTGCTCCCAATCTCTTACAAAACCTCTACTACCATTCACTTTATAACACTTGGTATATGCTTTCTATTATTATTTTCCATATTCAAAATAACACCGCATTCTCATCCCCCAGTCCAAAGTCCTCTTTCATCATAAACCTTTGTAGTGCCCATTACTTCTTTACATATAGACAAATACTTTTTTAATTCCATAGCTTCCACCGCCATTCTAAATTTAACCAATAATCTTTTTTTAGCTTGTCTAAAAAAAGGACTATTACATACTCTGACCAAGGATAAACATGCTTTTTTTTCAAACTTCCCCAGAAAAGTTTTCATTTATTGAGCATTTTTGAATAATAAGTCATCATTTTTTTCTTTATTAATAAGAATAAAGGCTCTTAACACCTAAAGATGCAATTAAGGAGTCCCAAACCTCATACCTGCCTAAGCCTTGTTCCTTTTTGCTGCTTATTCAAACTGCAAACCTCTATTTTACATCCTTTATTTCTTCTTTTCTTCCTTCCCCTTCTCTCACGGTTTGTGTGTATGTTCTAACTTCTGGATCATCTTTCTTCTCCACTTTTTCAATTTTCTCCATAATGTCACTCCAAGATACTGCTGCATCATCTTCTGGTTCGCTTTGGTCAACCATCTGCTCCAAATAATCATCCTGTGACCATCCCAACTAGACAGTTGAAATAATACATCTCTTTTGCCTTTCCAAATCTTCCTCGAACATCCTCTGCTGAAATATTTCTCTGAGTCAATCTGCATCACCTCCATTACATAACTTTGTTCAGACACCTTCTTCTCCTCTGGTAAAAACAAATTCTCAGTTCATTGATCATTAACATCCAATTTTGGTAGTAATTCTACCATTTCAACAGATTTCACCATTTCTTTCTGCAAATTCTCCAAATCTCCTCCATTTTCTCCAGGCTTCCTTACAGCCTGGAATGGAAACTGGAGAAATGTAAGCCTTACATGCCAAATCTTACCCCTACACAAAGAGTATGGGAAGTTCCCTGATGTCCTGGCCAAATATCCCCTAGTAGTACAAATACAATTTTGGATCGCCACCAAAAAAAAGGCAGCTAGGCTAGTTGGACTAACCCAGTCAGCAAAGGATAAATAAATAAAAGAAATATGTCATATAGAAGCAAGGCCTGGCAATATATTTCTGTTCCCCCTTCTTGCCTAGTAAATTCTGTGAATGGGATTGGCTGTTCACTGGGCCACTATAGTATTTGGCTGCAACTAATAATGATGGGTGGAAGGTACCATCTCTATCTAAAACATTTTCTCTTTGTAGGAGGAATTTATTTAAATATATATATATATATATATATATATATATATATATATATATATATATTACTATAATGTAAGAACTGACTATGAACAATAACAGATGTTTAGATGGAAACTCAACAGAATTTAATGACATGGATTTCCAACTCTGCATAAGCAATTAATAGAAAAGACTTTAACCAAAAGCAGCCCATTTAATCAAACACTGTCATTAGAAGAAAAAAAATACTTTTGCTCAATTGGGACTCTATTAGATTTCTTCATGTTAATGTACAGTAGGAGAGTAGAATTCATCCTCAATAAAATATAATAATAAATGCAATTATGTGACTATCAAATATTCATTGGATGTTTCCTTATAGGAAAATCTCTATCTGAAATAAATAAAATTGACTTTGTTAAATTGTGTAGAATTATGTTAAATGGTCTAGTTGCAACTTGTGTAGTTAACTCTAACTAGTAATACAATAATTCACCCTATATCTAAAACAGCTAAAAAGCAAGCAGTAATTATCTTCCAGACGGTGTATTTATTTTATTTGTAATTTGTGTCATTAAATCATCATGCACTGCAAGACTAAAAGAAAATAAAGATCCGAATGTTAGACATTTGGCAGCAATAAAACACTCATTCGAGCATTGCCTTGCATGTGCATTTGGTAGTGATTGATTGCAATGCTTTTTATTTTTGTTTTAAGGTATTGATCCAAAGCAGCAAAGACTGTAGACACAAAGGTAACAGCCTCCAGAAAGTGCCGTATTTCAGTCACAGTCTGAAAGTTGCAATACCAGTAAAGAGTAATAGATTAAACCTTTCAGTTGTTCAACCCATACATTAAATTACTAGAAAATTTCATCAAGCTGATTAAAAATGCCATAAATAGAAAGTGTGTGTGTGTGTGTGTGTGTGTGTGTGTGTGTGTGTGTGTGTGTGTGTGTGTGTGTGCGTGTGTGTGTGAAAGCTTGTTTGCATGTGTGTGTGCGAGCATGTGTGTGTGAACATGTGTGTGTGTGTGTGTGTGTGTGTGTGTGTGTGTGTGTGTGTGTGTGTGTGTGTGTGTGTGTGTGTGTGCGCAGCTACATGTGTGAGTGTGTGCATGTCTATGTAGTTTTGCTGTATGCATTGCAATAATAATTCCCCTTGATGAATGTATAGAAGTCATGCTATAAGGCTAATAACACTGAATGACCTGATATGCCTCACCATGTGTCCTATTAAAGTTATACACTTAGATTAGCTTTTGTTTAGTATAAGAAACTCATACGTGCATATATGCTGGGTCTGTGTATCTCTACTTCTTGTCCTCTCTCTCTTTTTTTTTTCCTTTATCAGGGAATGCTTGGCTAATTGTGTATATTTTGCAGAATATGTATATCTCTCTATATATATATCTATATCAATATCTATATCTTTATCCATATCTATCCATCTATATAGATAGATATAGGTATGTGAGACAATAGTAATTAATACCATAATATTAAATTAAATATCTGTGTGTGTGTGTGTCTATGTATATATATATATATATATATATATATATATATATATATATATGTATATATATATATATATATATATATATATATATATATATATATATATATTAATTATAGATGCATGCATCTTAATAATAGTAAAGATGAGATAATTTTCTCAGACTAAGGATTTCAGGAAAAAAAATTGCTATGAGTGTTATACATATGCATTTTATGTTGTGGGGACAGTGAGTAAAGAAATGTTGCAGCTTTGGCCATTTCTTGACTGCTCTGCTGTTTATTAAAAGACCACCAAACTCAAAAGAAACATATAAAAGATATTAATTTGTTTCACAATTTGCCCTCAGGCAGTAAACTTGTGTTGCAGTAATTGAAGAAAAGTGTCCTATAGTTCCAGATGATAGCTGTGAATGCTAGTGACGGCAGTTCTGAAATAAAACAGTCATCGCAAAATACTCAGTGTGAAGAATGAAAACATTAAGGTCATGTATATAAATGTCAGGTCTGTTTCTTTTTTTTATAAAGCTAGGTATGTACACAGAACATGTCAGCACCCTATGCACAGAAAAGTGACTTGGAGATTTATCAGATCAAATGGCATTTAAATAAGGGGTGGATACTTAAAGAAATAGATATATTTAAATGTGATCATTATACAGTCAATATTTATAAAATGTTTTTATTTTTGTATTCTTTTATTTGCTTTATTTTTATGAGCATTTGTCTTGAAACTACGAATCAAGGCACTCCATGCTACCACTTTAATTTTGTGAGAATGGAAGTGGAAAAATAGGCACATGTGATGTATAGGACATTGTTTTGTTAAAGGGCTGGTCCTCTGATATAAAGCAAATATATATAGCAGGCAAAACCAATGAATAATATACATGCATATATGCTATCCACAACATGCTGCCTGACATACTGTGCTTTGCAAATACATTTTCACAGTAGTATGATATATAGAAAGAAGGAGAGATGAAATTGGAATGGCTCATTATACAGTGTTCTTTCTCACCACTGGACTAGGAAAACATTTTTTATTAAGTTTGTCACTGCATTTCTCTCTCATCTCTTAATCATCAAGTTGAAGAAGGTTAAGAATGAAACATAACTTTTTATAAACTGTACCTCAGCTGGTATGCAGAGTCCAGAAGCTGGAGCTTGTCTGTGAAGACATCTTGCTTGTAATAGCTCCAGTCATTGCTTACTTGATTGGAATCACTTTATTACACCAGGGGTAATGAGATGCTAATGAAATCATTCCTCTATATATATAATCTGATTCCACATTGATACCGCTCAATGGAACAAAACTGAGTGTCTACAGCTACATGCAGTCTCGTATCTTATAATACACATATGTTCATGTTGCATTGGTAAATAGAAATCACTTTGTGTACCTTTTTTTTCCCCCCACAACATCTTGCTGACATCTTGGGCCCTTTAAAACAAATGGATCTTTCATTCTTTATCACTGGTGATGAGATCTGTTTGTTAGTTATAAGCCTCCAACTCCAAAGTATCTCTGAAACATCCAAGAGGTTGGTTTCTGATGGGCTATCACAATGTTTGTATATGCATTCATGCATAAGGACTGAAATGGCTGTGCACACCTTCTACACAGTGCCACTGCATGATGCCCCCATCTCCACCATAAATTCTTTTATCGATGATGTGCCTGTACCAATAATCCTTCCCCTCTCACCATACAGAGCTTAGTCGACCTGGTCTTAGCATGCTTCTCCTTTCCTATGTCAGCTCCTGCAGATGCCCAAACTGCAAATCAGAGGTAGATTATCTGCATCATTGTCAAGGCTTTATCCCTGTATACCAGCAGAAGTGGAAAAAAATACAAAGGGAAAAAAGCGTTTGTTACTGTGATGACTAACTTTTGGGTGACTGATCAAGGTGCATTCAGCTGTTAACAGTTCAATGAATAAAACATGTGAAAGGTTCAAAACTGCAACTGTCTCTTAAGTTGCGATGACCTCAGTGTTGGTTATAATAAACTGAAGTTGTAAGGCCTGTTTCCTTCATGAGGATCTGTCTCTGTAGAGCCCAGAGAAAGCACACATTGGAAAAACTGTTTGATCACTGGTTTTGGTCATGCCATATTTATCAGCCAGTCATTACTGAGACGTTACATATCTATGAGAGCCCTTTTTTGCAGAGTGTGTTAATTTTTCATGTATGCTAAGGAGGGTTTAGCAGAAGCTGGTAGTGGGGTTTAGCATAATGGTTAAGGTCTTTACCTTTTATCAATGAAGTACAAGGTTTGATTCTGACTTCTGTTTATTGGCTATGCTTGTAATTGTCTGAAGACAGATAGCCTGTTATCAACCTATAAATAGAAACTGGCTTTTGGATCAAAATGATAATTTAATATGCTTAGAGTTAACTAGTCCACAGTACAATACCAGTGGCATAGCCAGGATATTCTGAAACTGCACACTCACTTCTAGAATATCTCCTTCCCTCATTCCAACTAATTGCCTTATTGCCAGACAGGCTATGCTTTTTGACAGTATACCTTATTTTTAATAATGAAGAAAGCATGTTTAAATAGCAAACTTAAACATGCCAGGTTAATTACTAAAATTAAAGACATTATAAAAACATGTACCAAAAAATAAAGCAGATAGATGAGCAATGAACTCCAATAGCCAAAAAATACTGTATTAAAGTAAATTTGTTGTATGGTGATTGTTTTAGGAATATGTAGACATGGACTTACTGCTCAGACTGGAGTTGAAAAGGTATATTGTCTAAAGTTCCTAATAAATACATTAAGCTAGAGACATTTAAGATGAGCCACTTTTGCATTATGTAGTATAAAAGAGAATAAGAAATAGAATTTTAATAACTGCAATAATACCATCTAAGTCATTTATTTTTCAAGATTCTTTTGATTTATTTTAATCATATTCAAAATTTTGGTACGTATCCAGTAGACACATAATGCAAAATGGCACAAACAAAAATGAGCTAGCAGCACTTACAGCAACACACCAAAAAATTACACATCCCTTACATCTCCTTTTTAGCCAAAGGCACTCTTCTCATGGGATTTTTTTTGTACTGATTATACTTCATAGGGTTGTAGGTTCATTGGAGGTCACTAAGCTAATGGTCATAAAGCCCTTACAAGCCAGCCTACCCATATTTATCCTGAGTTACCCTAATTGTTGATGGTTGGATGAAGAAAGTTCCGAGAAGTACGGGTGCATGAAAGTTAATACCAACTTCATCTGTCCAGAAGGGACATGGGTACCACCCCAGGAGTGAATTTGTGGTTCCCCATCCATTGATCTAGGTTGCATTTGAAGAGGGACAGAGAGGGAGTCTGTTTCACATGAACTGGAAACTTGTTCCAGAGAAGTGGCAGTCTCTGGGAGATGTATCTATCTCTGCAGCAGGACCTGTTCATGTCAGAGGCAAAGTTAAGATCAGGATTGAGTGACCCTCCTACAGTTTGATTTATGAATGTGTAACATTAGAATCAGGGCTAGGCCAGAGACTGAAAGCCAGAGACTGAAAGCCAGGCACAGGTAACCCCTTAGCAACCTCTAGGAGACAGAATACAGTGACAGGGCTTTAGTCCTTCCACATAATACTTGTTTTGTGTATTAAACACCTAAAACTTCCAGAACCAATAAAAAATCATAAAATGACCATCAACGAGCTAAGTTTAACCATCTGCTGTAAACTTTATTAATGGATGCTTCTGGTATCTTGGCCTTTCGCCTTCAAGGAATGACTTTTTTTAGCATCAAAGCAGAACCTCTTATACAACTACCACCACTTAAATCCAACTTTAGTGTTAATTAACAATTAAAAAATTAAATGTGTTCATGTGACCAAAATACCCTTATAAAGACATCGTGTGTGCTATTAACCATCCTAAATACAAGAGCATCCTTAGACAAAATCTTTTAGTAAAATTCTTACCATGTAAATGTTCTTAAATATTGTTGCATAAATATTTTCTATTCAATAATTCATATACAAAATTATTAATCAACATTTCTAAACATTTAAATTGACGTCAAAATTTAATCCTACTGGTTGCATGGTCCTACAATTTAAAATAAACCTGCTTTCCAGTTGTAATAATTTCTGAATGAAATGCCACCAACTAATCGTGTTCTAGTGAACACATTAAAAAAGAAACTTATATCTAAACCTTTGTGAACTAGGTGAAAGTGTTCTGCCACTGGCCTCTCCAATTTAATGTTCCTTATATCTCCCAAAAGCTCTAAAGCAAGTATTTTTTGCCTTCTTCTTTGTTTGTCCTATGTACCATTTAGTGGAGTTACATCCACAATCTAGTATGTAAACCATCTCTCAAGATTCAAACTAAATTAGTCAAAAGAAAAAAAAAATTCTATTGATCTTGGTACCTGATAGGTTCTTAATCTTGCTGCATACCTTGCAGCACCCACAAGCAAAAGAACCTTTATGTTCTTCCTCTGAAGGCTAAAAGTTCACCCTCAGGTTAAAGAATTATTTTAAATTCAGGAATCAACCATAAGAAAATGTTACCTGTTTGGGAAATAATTTGCCCACCATTTCATTGTGACACACTACTGGCCATAAATTGTTAACCAGATTTCTTAGAATATTGTAAAAAATAAAAAATATTTTCTCACAACATTTATCTTTCCCTCATGTTCTTCTTCTCTAGGTGCACTTACATATACCTCCTGATTATATGTCCATTTTGATTAAATGATAAGAATTTTACTAAAATATTTTGTTTAGGGATGTTATTGTATTTAGGATGGTTAATAGCACACACTATGTGGGGAATTTAATATAGCCTATGTGGTCTCATTTTCCATGTAGGCATTGTGACACACTGATTACATGAAAGTAAGCAGGTTGTAGATTCAGTAACCACAGCTGGGTGGCGCCCAGGCACGTGCCAACACGGAAACTTCTGTGTTATGCAAATCACCTCATAAGCAGGTGAATTCCATGCAAATGAGTCAGGTAGAGCGATCCAGCAAGCAGATAAGCAGCTCTGCAGACCCTGTGTCAGTGTCCGTAGTGTACACTGAAAAATTACATGTACAGGAATGTAGACAGACAAAAGGGGCTGTACAAATGTAGGTAGAGGGACAGAAATGGCATAGTACATACAGACATAAGTGAAACTATTCACTGTGTGTCTGAAAAAATAAAAGAAATAAGTTAAAATTTTTTTTTAATAATCTGTGCATGTTTGCACGGCATGCCGCCATGCGCAAACATGCATCATTAAATAAATAAATACAAAATTGGAAAAACAAAAGTAATATTATGTGACAGAAATGTATTACAGGACCCTGTGTGGAGTATCTCCAATGGTGTATTGGTGCTGTTGCTAATGAAGTAGGGCTCTGAACCATGTTGTTTCCAGGGTCTGAGCATGGATCCCCATGCAAATGAGGTGGAGTTACTGAATAGCACAAATGGGTATCTGTGTCGCACATCCCCTCTTTGTAGGCACAGAAACGTGTTAGTGTCAACACGAGAGGTAGGTGATATCAAGGGAGGGTGTGTCCCATAACTTCTAAGCTGATTTGAGCTTATCTGCACCTGTTTGCATGGTATGCCGCCATGCAGAGCGTGGACATCTGGGGGGTGTACACTAAGTGCTAAGCTTTGTTTACCTACAGGGCATGTATTTCCACATGTTTATGAGGCATGTCACTGTGCAGAGCCTGGAAGTATGGGGGGTGTGTACACTAAGTGCAAAGCTCTGTTTACCTATGGAGCATGTGTTTGTGAGGTGCACCACAGAGCTAAGTGTAAAAGGCAATGACATATTAATTAGGTTTTACCCTTGTTAAATTTAAACTAGAGCCATTAAATGATGCTAATGATATACTAGGCAGGTGGAATTCATCATAGGTAGCCAATCACATAGTCAGCACTTACAGTAGAGGACTATAAAGTATGCTTACACCCTACAACCTAAATTTTCCCTCATACTCTGCATCATTGGAGTACAGACTTGGGAATTTTAACTGAAAGAATGCTAGAGACTGCTGCAGGTCTGCTACATCTGTATGTGCTAGATGCGGAAGTCAATGCTGCTGCTTCTGACAATTGGCCTAGACAGAGAAGGAGAAGAGTGTTCAGGTCCAGGGTAACCTTCCAGGAGCTACATGAGCTGGAGATTGTACAGCACTACAGGGTGGACAGGGACATACTACAAAAACTCACTGAGATCTGGTGCCCTCAACTCTGACCCAGAGCCAACAGAGGGGAATGCATCCCAGTGGAAACAAAAGTATGTGTAGCCCTAAGGATAATAGCCACAGATACCTTCTAAAGAGCAACTGCAGACATGATGAGGGTCTCACAGGCATCAGTATCCAAGGAACTCCACCATTTCCTGGATGCCATGCTACCACATCCCAGTGAGCACATTGTTTCCCTCATCACTGAGGTGAGGTCAGCAATATGCAACACTTATACCATGTAGCACACTATCCTGAGGTACTGGGTGCCATAGACTGCACTCATGTACACATCAAGGCACCACCCAGTGAGGAGGGTAGAGCCCAGAAGGGGTAACACTCCATCAACTGCCAGGTCATGTGCAATGCCCAGGGCATTATCATGAATGTATTGTGCTGGCAGCCCTGGCAGTTATCATGACTCCTATATCTGGCACGCATCACAGCTGTACCAGATGTTTGCTAGGGGGCACATACCACATGGCCATGTACTGAGGAATGCTGGCTATGCAATGGAGCCATGGGTGATGACACTCATCAGAAATGCACACACACCCATGGAAGAATACCATAATGAGTCACATGCACAAACTAGGAACATCATAGGGCATGTGTTTGTGCTTCTAAAGTCATGCTTCCAGTGCCTCAATATATCTGGTGGAGCCCTGCGGTACTCTCCAGCCACAAATGCACAGATATTCAATGTATTTGCCATGCTACACAATATAATCCTACAGAAATAGCTGCAACAGAATCAGCAAAGGGAAGGGATACACAGCCTCCCACCAGCACCTAGTTCACCACAGCCACACACACAAGGACTCAGGATCTCCTAATGATGTCACTGTGGGCAGATGTAGGCATGCCCACTATGCCCTGGCTTTGGCTGACAGACAATGCATACCACATGCACTGACAACCTAGGGCCGTAGGACTGACACCTTACTGTAGCTCACATACATATATTAAAAATAATGCCAGGCAACCCACACAATCTGTACCTAACCATGTATTGGCTGTGTACTGCATGCATCAGACAGAGTCAACCCTGAACTACAGCTCTGTCAACTGCTGCATTCGCAAGGTAAGTCACCCACCTATACACCACTTGTAAGGAGTACTATAATATGGTATCATACATATGGGCCTTCTGCATGTATGTGTGCCGTAATATTCACTAGGCCTCATGGTTGGAATATTCACTACAGTAGTCAAGAAAGATGTTAAACAGTGGGATCACATGATATTTGCACTTCTGTCTATGCCAGCAGATCATGTGCTTTTCTTCCCTTACCCCCAATACATCATTGTTCTCATACAAATGCTACAACAGTAAGTCAGCAATGGTATATCAGTAGACCAGGTGATTTTAGGGCTGTGATATAGAACCCAATCACACAGTGTATGTCTCACATAACATATGGATAACAAGATATATATGTATGCTGTTGATTGTGTGATGAAGGACACGTCTCTGTCTGGCAGCCTGTGTGGCTCACTGGGATAGGGATGTTAATATGGTTAATGCTGTTGATGGTTCGAATCTGGAAGTATGCACAGCTTTTGCATGTGAGGTACTGGTATGCTAATGTTTCCACAGACTGTCATACCTCTCAATCTGTTAGTACAAGATATCTGGACCAAGCCAGAAAGAATGGGGGTACAGAGGTCCAAAAATAGACACAGACAGTACAGATTGTTATGATTAAACTAGACAATTGCTAGTTTGACAATGAGCTGCATTATTACAGAATATCTGAAGGATATAAATTCTGACACTCAGATGTTTGTCTGTAGTTAGTATTATTCAGTGACTTAAATACAACAATTTACGAGAACACCATAAATGTATGATAAACAGACCAGAAATATGAAGCAAAATTCTGAACATTCTGTAAAAATCTGTAAAGTTGAGAGGTATGCAGACTGTCAGTCTGCGTGTAGAGTAACAGTATGAACCTCAGTCACATATTAAGTACAGCAGACAGCTGGGCAATGCTGTGGAAAATTTGAGGGAAGTGAAGTACTGCAGAAACAGGTACAGATGGCAATGTCTGCAACACACAGAATCATAGACTGAAGTACAGGTAGGTCTGACCTGGAGTCACCTCATCATCAAAATGATCTGCAATGTGTAAATACTTCTGTACATGCATATATATATATATATATATATATATGTATACATATCCGTCTGTCCCTATCTTTCTCTCATGATTAGAATATCTGTTGCTATGTACTTTCAAATAGATATATACCAAGATATATATATATATATATATATATATATATATATATATATATATATATATATATATATATATATATATATATATATATATATATATATATATATATATATATATATATATATATATTATTTTTACAATGATACATACTCTCCACATATATATATATATATATATCACACACACACACACACACACACACACACACACACACACACACACACACACACACACACACACACACACACACACACACACACACACACACACACACACACACACACACACACACACACACAGTTACATTTATAGACACATCCCTGTTATTGACAGATATACATGTGGATGTATGCATTGTCCCACATACCCTATTAATGGTGAACAAATCTGCACTCACACATTCATGCAGTTGCTCAAAGAAACCAAACTAAGGGCACAACAGTACATATGCCACTCACCTACAGAACCCTGTGCCTGCTGGATGTCACCATGTAAACAGACACAGGTGAGCAGGTGGTGTAACGTATAATGTTGTCAATGCATGCATGGACAGGGCACATTGTCCCTGGCCATGGATTTGCCTATCTAACTGCAAGCAGCCACATATGGCCATACTGGTAATTGCACACACATAGCATGGATAATAACAGTTATCTCACATCTAGGACACTAGATGCAGATAGCAGTATGAAGCAATATCACTCTGCAGGCCACACATGCTGTGCAACACAAGTTTAGTTTGTGTAATTCACAAGTATTGTGCTTGCAATCACATATACAGCAGACGTAACCTGTGGTGCATGCGATAAGTACTATGAACTATAGTATGTAAGACTAGATAGGTAGGGGTTCTAATCTCACTCCAGCCAACTTGATGTGTATGTATATCTATCCCCCTGTAACACAGCAGACATGCCCTCATGGGCTATCCACCTGAAATCGTTATGCACTTTTTGGCCCTGTAACTAGCTGTTGGCTTCCAAACTGCCCTCCTCTACAAGGTCTGATGATGTCATCCACCTTAAGACCACCGGCTGACAGTCTAACATCAGACAAAAACTGTGACATGTGCAATAAGTACTTTGAACTATAGTGTATAAGACTAGATAGATAGGAGTTCTAATCTTACACCACCCCAAAATGGTGCATGTGTATATCCATATGACATATGTACAATGACCTTTATAGCTTAGACATAGGTAGGGTTTGCTGTTATTTTATTAATAGCAGGTGATGTGGCACCCCAAATGACTGACCACAACAAGGGCTGCTGGTATGAACAAGCATTATATGTTCTAAACTGATAGTACTAGCAGACATGAGGTGTGTTGCATACATTATATACTGTGGTCTGTAACGTGTACCAAGACATAGGTAAGTGCTCTCATCTACATACAGCCAACTTATACTATGTGTGTGCCTTGGCATGTCCTGTATGCAGTCAGTGGAAGTGGCGCTAGCCTGAATGTGGCCATGTTTGTGTGTGAGGCTGTTACAGCATTTTAGACCATGTTACAGAGCCATAGAACATGTGAATTTAACTAGAATAATGGCAATACTGCCCTCACAATCAGAGACATCTTTATACCTCTCAGTACAGGATCAGTACATATTGTCCTAGTCCAAGAGGAACTCAGGCAGATGCTGTGTGCGGAGATAATGGTTGCCCAGCCAATCATACAGATGTCACGTGCTGAGGTGTACTAAGGTGCTCTGTGTGCCATTGGCAGGGTCTGTTTTAAGGGTGTGTTTAAGTCTGCTACACAAATGTGCCCTAAGAGCATGTAGTACTAACATCACATAGTAGGTTAATGTCCTTACAGTGAGTCATTTATCTACTATGCTTACTACAGATAGGCAACAAATGCACTCCAGCAGTCACATCCTGCCCTGTATGCAAGGCACAGATCACCCCTGAGTAGTCTATATGCCACAGGTGGCAATAATTCTCTTTGCAGATGATCAACAGTGAGCACATACTGAAGATGTGAAGTGACCTTGTTAGGGACCATACTTTTGTGTGCAAGTGCCAGTACAGCTTGGAAAAGTGCATCAACAAATGGCCATTCCACTCAGATATATGCATGCTGAGGGAAGAGTATATGGCAGTTATGAGTATGTCACCTACTGGTGACTGTGGCCTCAGCTATGCCATATGATTCCTGCCATGCCATTATAGAGGCATGGTGATCTGAGGCACATTAAGTATAAACCTGTGTGGCTTGGTATGTGTGCCAATTTTCATCCCTGAGTATGTACATCAAATGTTGGGATTGATGTGCTTCTAACATGGGACAATATTGTAGTGTCTGCACATGGCACACACTTGAGTCATTACAGATGAAGGTATGGAAACCCAGTACTGTGCCCTTTGATGGTGACTACTTGTAAGGATGTGGGTATGCATTCACTGTTGTACCACTTATACCAACAGGTTTTGGGTGTAAATCTCAGACTGTCACTGCTATGCTGAATGTGGCAGCCAGCACACCTATCATTATGTGCAATGGCACCCTTGCTATGTCACCACATAGGCATATTGTACAACTGTAGCCACCACACAGGTGCCATAGTACACCAATACACAGTGTAGATAACATTTCCTATGGAGCCTGTCTCACGGCTGTAGAAATGTAGTCCATCTCCTAAATGCTTTGAAGAGGATGTGTATGCCCCATACGGAGAGGTGTCAGATCCCACTGTGTACCTCCAGCATTGCCATGACAGGAGTAACACATGTCTCATGTGTTCTACACACCTACAACATCAATGTGGTAGAAATAGTACATACTGGGGAGACTGCTATGTAACACTGACAGTACATCCTACATGAAACGGGCCTCCCATGCATGTAAAGCATACATCTGCTGTGACACCCATCATGTGCATGTTGCATAATGGCATGCAGAACATGACAAGCATAAGTGATGTCGGCCAACTGTCTGAACTGCAGACAGGATATTTCTAGATGGGTCTACTCCATCACCACAGCCTGTAGATGTGTAAGTTCTGAAAACACAGGTGACGCATATCAAGGGTAGTGGAACATATCACAAATTATGAATGCATGAGTACGCTGACTGCTGCCATTGTCCCTGTTAGACTGTTAAACACACATAAACCTATGGAGCCATGCACGTATACTGCTGCACCTTGCTGAAGTCATATATCTGCTGTGCTGCCATGCTATCCTGTGTCACTTTATTGCCACCATGTTTCCATAGGTTATCTGCTCAGATTCCTGGAACAGAAACATACATAGGTCTGTGACACACCTGACATTGTGTAACAATACCACCAGTACAACATCATACAACATAAGGTACACAAAAGTATGTTGCATACTCATGACACATGCCAGCATACAGTATCTGTTGGTGACCACTAGAAGTGGCATGGCAAAGCAATATTGCATTACACAAGTACCTGTCAAGTAATATAGTCACCCTGTACATCAGACACATAGCATCATTTCCCTGTATCAATTGGAAAAATGACAGTGATGTGGCACAGGTATCATCATTTGCACACAGTGTTGTGGGGGGTGCTGGAGGCCTAGACTAGCCCAAATGGTTGACAGCATGTGTGTGAGTGAGTCAGGAAGGGAAGCGGGATAGATGGACCATGGAGAGGTGCATGTGAGTCTGTAGGTGATCTGAATGTGACAGTGGTGTGTGAGTGTGTGCATGTACACAGTCAAGCTCAGTGCTAGCCCTACACATGTGTAAGTTGGACAGCTGTGAACCATACATGGTACAGTTGACAGTTCACTGTCTCCAGCCCTGAACATGGGAACTGGCTCTGCCAGGAGTTGCACTGATGCCAGCATGCCCTAGGTAACATGCAGTGCTAGTACCTGACATTGGCTGCTGTCTTTTGGGACTTTGTCCCTCAGGGGACGGCCCAGTGCCATGAGCCCATGGTCTGCCACATCATGGTGTGGACAGCATACATCTCTCTAGAGCTGGATATACTGCCACATTGGAAGCGTGACTGTGTATGGCCACATGGACTCTCAGCAGATGGTGTTGCTGACCTACATCCATGGATCTGACGCCCAACTCCAACCAGACATTCCAGCACAGACAATGTGCAGTGCAAGATAGGCACTGTGTCAGCCCACCATCTGTCCACTGCATCAGTGAACCAATCCATGGTGTCCCCAATGTGGTGGAGGCAGTCACGGATGTCAGACTGTACTCATCCATAACCCTAAGTATACATCTGGTCTTTCGCTCATAACATGCCTGTGTCCCCATGATGTCTCAAAACATGCGCTGAGTGACCCATGATGTGACACCTGCAAAAGGAGGTGGATGGACAGCAGTCCTCCAACAAGCACCCCTGTCAGTCCACCTGTGTGGTATCTCGCCAGCTCTCTGGCTATGGCTATTGTTTGTACTCACTGGAGCCATAGTTGCCAAACTTTCCTGTGCAATATCTCCACCCTCTAACTGTCCAATGTCTGTGGCTTGTGGGGACTGGGTATGTGTGGGCATACTGACTGTGTGCAGTGACAATGGGGGCAGAAGAGGGATGTCAACCTCTGGACAGATTCAGTCCCCTACAACCCCACCTGTGCCTCACTGTAGCCACTATCATTATCAGAGTCCAAAGAGACACTGACATCAGGTTGTGTGGGGGTGAGAATCCAACAACCCCCCCTGTCACCTGTGAAAACTAAGACAAAAGCAGTATATTACTACCTGCACTATTATGTATGGAAATTCCACCAAGAGCCATAATAATGAAGAACAACAATTGCATTACCACTTTCACATCTTCTCATTTCCGCTTTCATGCACAACAGACTTCCTCACAACAAAATACACATTCACCTCAAGGCCTTTATAAGAAACACGTCAGGTAAATCAAGTGTCACTTGACCAGTACAATTTACCTCGTAATTATTTAAAATGACATTATACTTGATAACACAACACAGAAAACCCAGTACACCTATCTTAACAAATATATACAAATACAGGTTTCAATGCCTAAGGTATGTACCATCAACCTTTTGGTTTTTAAATGGCATGCTGAATTTACTGCCTCATGTAAACCTGGAGGATTATTTTCTCTTAACTATAACTGCAAAAGTGTTTCTGTTCATTTAACTACACTCCTGTCATTACCCACTATAAAAATCTTAGGCAAATGTTCCAGAATGGAACATACAAGCATTCTACGCTGCTTACACACAAGCTTAAGTGAACATAGGACATTATTCTGACCCTTAACTTTAATAGCATACATATGTTCCATAACAAAACAGTATCAAGCTTACCAGGAGCAGGACCATGGCCTTGGACAATACCTGACGGACCTGTAAAATGTTAAGGGTGAGGCACTGTCAGTACCACTGCATGTTGCCACACAACAAGGTAATACATGCATATACTTCACTTATACAGTAGCTACTGTGTTACGTGATGTATTGGTGACATTCTGTGTATGACTGTACAACTGAGCTTAAACTCTCCCAAAGCAGATAGACCTAACACTCACGTAAAAGTATGTACAGCCTGACACAATGACTGCTACAGTATTACAGTGGTGATTACAGTAAGCTTACCTTCATGCTCCTCTGCTGTGGGCACTGTGGCACTCACCTCCATGATGAATGTTGTGATGGATGCCTGGGAGCTGTCGTGTATTCCTAGGTTTGCCTGGAATTCATCAGTGGCTTAGAGTGGTTGTTTTGCTGCAGGCCCTGCACCAGTGATGGCATGATCCATGGCTACATCAGCTGCCCTTCGCTGTGCAGCATTCACCATGTCTGTTGCACAATGTCAAACCTGCTCATATGCCCTGTCCTGGTGGCCACTGGCATTCACTTCCCAGACAATGTCTGCCCACAATGCAGCCCTCTGTTCCCTGTTATGCCTCCCCCTGAAGAGCAGGATGTGATGATGATGCCTTTGTCCTTCAAGTATTATTTCATTCTCCACATCTGAGAAGAGGGCATGGTGTCTACTGTACATTATTCCTGAAAGACAACACAAGGGGAACACATTACAGGATCAAATACATGGGCATCCACTATGTACAGATACAGCAAGGACAAAATGGCTGGCACTATCCACTGCTTGCTTAGCCGTCATACCCCACAGTGTGACAACATACTATGCATCTGGAAAAATGGATATAGTATCAATACTGAGGTATTTCCCTGTGTGCCATGACAGAGTCTGCTGTATGATCTTATACCCAACACTCCAGTCTACTGTGGTGTGTCTCCTAAGGTCAACCACCCAATAATATGTCATAAGACCAGTGAAACACAAATAGCAGTGTGCTATTACAACCACTAAAAATGGAACTGTCTAACAACACCAGTGTGCCACAATGACAAAATACAATGCAACCTTGAAGTATTGTCCATCTCCTGTAGGTGCAAAACAGCAGGATTTCAATGACATGTCATTACCACAGGTCTAAAACAGGCTTATTGCTTGTAATCCCTGTTCCCCATACCTCTATCCTCCCATCTGTATCCTGTTATACAGAAAAAAACAATTACATACCTGGTGGAGTGCAATACTCCTCTGTTGAAATGTGCTACTAGTAATGTTTCACAAAGGCATGTGTGGAAACTGTTATACAGAATGTTCCCCCATAGCCAGCTGCTTGCATTTTTAACATGCTTTTCATTAGCAGGTAATTGCCTCTACACCAATCTGTGGCTCTGATATGCTAATTGCAGACAAAACAGCTGAACTGCACTACCATTAGCCAATGACATGCAACCACTGTGGGATATATAAGGCCTTCATGTAGACCAGGGCCCCTTTCACAGCTGTTGAGATGGGCATTACTGGGGTGAGAAGACTACATCATCACAGAGAGTAGGACTGTAGCAGATACCTTTACATAAAACTGTGTGTACCACAGGCTGCTGCTTCAGGTAATAGTAACAGGCAGAGAGTTTGAACACTTTGGAGGACAACAAGTTGTAGGTGTATCTGTGTCAGCTGTATCAGCCTTGTTGTAGAAGCACAGCCAGGATGAGGGTAACCTTTACTCTCTAATTAAGGCATGTGTTTAAGGTATGTATGTTAGGCAGCTGTGTTAATAACAGAGTACTAGGTGACATATAGTAATGCTATAAAGATATGTGAAGTGTGTCCCTACCTGCAAGCATGTGACTTCCAGCACTGAAAAGCAGTTATTTAATTTGCAATGCTTTGTGTGGATAATGAGTGTATGAGTCATGTATTAATTGCTGTCTTCCCAATAATGTAAGTGAAATGCGACACAACAAAACACTGGATTTGAACCCATGACTGTGTGTGGCAAAATGCTCTGTATGCAAGGCATTTAACAGACTGAGCTACAGAGTCACTTCTACAGCATGTGTAGTTGCAAGATATATGTGCATATATACAGGCTGTGACAATAATTTTTTTACATCCATCAGTATGTGCATGGCTTTATATGGATGTATTTCTGCACCAGAATCCCAGTTGAACATGTATTTTGCCATGAATGCCTTAGCAGGTGAATTTCTACATGTTGCTGGTAAAAAGACTGTGTGTGGCAAAATGCACTGTATGCAAAGGATTCAACAGACTGAGCTACTGAGTCACGTCTACAGCATGTGATGTCGCAAGATATATGTGCACATATACAGGCTGTGACAATCATTTTCTACATCCATCAGTATATGCATGGCTTTATATGGATGTATTTCTGCACCAGAGTGTCAGTTGAACATGTATTTTGCCATTAATGCCTTAGCAGGTGACTTTCTACATGTTGCTGATAAAAGGTCACATTTACCTGCTATCACAGGCCTCAGTTACATCCATCATCATGTGTTTGGCTGTCTAGTGGTGCACTATTGAACCAGAGTCCAGGGTACCCTCCCATTTTTTACATTATCTTTTATTCCAGATTGTGTAGTGTAGCGTGGCGCACAGCTCTGCTGAAACATGCCTAATGACTGTAATTGGCAATTACTATGTTTTGTCTAAACCAACTGTTTTAATTAAGAGGTGCATGGTATGGTGGGTTAATGCAGTGTGCTGCAGGTGTGATGGGTTTAAAACATGGCAGAGGTGTTTATTTTGTACAAGTGTCTTACAATGATATAAACACATATAGTCATTATAGCTCTATTTAGCTGAGCTTAGCAACATTGTACAGTACCTCGCTAAAAAAATGTAAAGAAAAGAAAAGAAAAAAGGGGAGATGAGAAAGTGGAGAAATGGGTGCAAGCAAGGGGAAAACATAGTGAAAGCCAGGGAGGGATGTGCAGGAAGACTGTAGGAAATAACATAGCTATCCATTTCTTGTATAGCAACAGCTGTGCACTTTGACAGAATTTGTAGATGAAGTTGGACTCTCAAACCCCAGAGAGATGAGTGAGGACAACATAACTGCATTGTCAACCCAATCAGACCAAATTATGTGTTCACTGGACATGTGTGTAAAATGAAGAGCTATATATGGGACAAAATTTTTTGGGGGGGACAGGTGACCATTTTTTTTAAGGTAAAAATGGAATGTTGGAGAGGGGACACAGGTACATGTGGGGGAGGTAAGTTCAGTAGGTGAGGATGTATTTGCAAACAGACAAGACAGCAGACAGGGGTGGTGTGTGACATATGAGAGAGTGAACACCTTGAAAAGGGAGGGTGTTGTGGAATTCAAGTCCCATGAGCCTCCAAACAGCAGCATCATGACTCAGATCCCCACCCATGGTACTGTCACCACTGCTCCTTCACTGCCTCAGGGGTAGCAATGTTGGAGGCTGGGCACCGGGGCGAGGCTGCCCCACCAGGTTGGCCAGCATGTCCACAATCTGGTGCAGGTGGTAGTCATAGCAATGGTAGACTATCCTCTGCAACAAGACTGACAGCTCAGCATGGGTGAGAACTCCCCCTCCACCACCCATCCCAGAGGATGTAAGCATGGAACATCACATTAATTAACCTAAATATATAGCAATGTATATTATGCATGACACCACATGAAATAATAGAACAGTCAGTATGTTAACAGCATGCCAATAACAGTTAAAGCATAACAGCAACCACATGGTTAATTTAACAAGATATGTTAATATGAAAGCATAACAACACATAATAATAAACAGCATAAGGCCAAGAAAATGGTTAATCTAACAAGATATGTTAATATGAAAGCATAATAATACATAACAATAATAAACCCTATTTTCCAAAATATAGTTATTTTAACAAAATATGCTAATAGTAAACCATAATAATACATAACAATTTTAAATACATGCAGATAAGGGGTGAGGAAAGAGAGAAAAACAGTCCATTAGTGACACTGCAGATTATAACCCAGAAAACAGTGGTAATATTAACTCTACAGGTATGTATTCTCAGTTTTGTGTATAGTGACTAAAGGTTTCCTATAGATGATGAAGCACATACATACCTTTCAAGCTGTTTAATGGGAGAGTATGGACCAAGCAATAACAAATTCAGGTACACAACTAGACCAAACACTTGCACATCATGTGGACTTGTATAACTAAAAAAAACAATGTGAAATCACAACGTCAGCACTTTAATGATTAAGCTTTCGGACATAATCCTTCATCAGTATAGCAATTCAAATTAAGAACTCATTTAAATATAAAATGGAAAGTAATCACATGGTATCACTCAGCCAATAACATTTAAGAACCACTTCAAATCAATATTATCTCAAACATTTGTTTAAACTTTAAAAGAGGTTTGATAGAAATCATTCTATTTATGCCAGGGGCATGATCAGCATTTAAACACAATATCCACTCATATTCTCTCAAATTTAACTTATTATTGAAATCAACACCATTTAAATCCACATACAAAACCCTAAATGTAGAAACATGATTTTCCTCATTTTCTTTCAAGTCTTGAGCCAATGTATTAGTCATAATATCCCTGTGAACTTCTGATCTATGTTCCACAATTCTCTCCCTCAATCTCCGAGTCAATTTTCCTACATATGCAGAACATATCTTGCAAGTAGCCAAATAAACAATATTACTAGTATTACAATACGCATAACAATTCACCATATATCTTCTATTTGTAATAGGATGCATAAAACATCTTTGTTTATTTATATTCTCACAAACCGAACAATTATAATAAGGAACAGTCCTTTGTATAGTGGATACGACTTTTACCTGCTGTAGAAAATCTTTATAGCAAAGGCGTTTCTTAAGACTAGAACCGTTTTTATAAGAACAATTCGCAGAACTGTTAATATATTGAGTCAACTCAGGAAGGGATAATAAAATACACCAATTTTTTCATATACCAGTCTCTATATCTCACTACAGCTATTAAATCTTGTGACATAGTACAATTTCTTATTATTCTTATTTTTAGGAATGGGTTGGTATGAATCTGTAGAGCTAAAATATTGTTTCACTATAATATTTTTTTCACAAAGAACCTCATAATAAAGCTTTTCCAAGAGAGCTTTATCATACCCTCTGTCAATGAATTCTTCCATAACTTCATGCATTTGGGTAAGGCAGATATTATCATTAGAATTAGATCTACTAACCCTACTTCCTTCGGCTTTTCCCAGTTAGGGGTCACCACAGTGGATCACCTGTCCAGTCATGATTGCCAGTGGAGTTTTATGGTGTTGAGTTGCCAGCCCAGCTCCGAACCTTCCACAGAAAGCACACACATGCACACATGCCTAGGGCTAATTTAGTGTGTCCAATCCATCTACAGCATGTCTTTGGGATGTGGGAGGAAAGTGGAGCACCTGGAGGAAACCCATGCAACCACAGGGAGGACATGCAAACTCCACACAGAAGGCACCCCAGCTGAGGATCAAACCGGAGAACCTCTTGCTGTGAGACAGCAATGCTTACCGCTGCATCACCGTGGCCGCCCTAGTCAACTAACCCTACTAAGTTGCGCTTTTACAATACTATTGAAAATGAAATGGGCATGCATACTTCCTCTATCATGATGCTTATTCTTGGGGGAGGAGCCTGAATGGCTAACTGAAAGCAGCAGTATTTTAGAGCTCCATGTTGTTGTTGTTGTGCCTTTCGGCTTTTCCCGGTTAGGGGTCACCACAGCGGAACTGTGGCCCGGTAATGATTGGCAATAGATTTTTACATGCCAAGTTGCCAGCTCTGACGCACAACCTTCAATGAAGGTACGCCCATTCACTCATATCTCCACACAGAAGACGCTCTAGCTGAGGCTCAAATGGGACAACGTCTTACTGTGAGGCAACAATGCTACCGCAGCACCACCACCACCGCATTTTAGAGCTCTATATAACTAGTTAAATAAGACAGGAAAAAATATTCTTTTTTTTCTTAAAAGTATAACATCTTTTAGATAAAGGTCTAATTTACATAATTAGAAACGTTGGTGAAGTTTTACAAATAATTTCCTGTCAAAGATTATTCACTTGTTAAAATGAGCAACTCAAGGAATTCTCACCAGGAATGTGGATACCATTATGAGGATGACCCTGAGCTTTTTGAAAATGGTTTTAAATACAAGAGAATTACTAAAACTTAACAATAAGCGATAGCAGTCAACAGAGGCAGTAAAAAGTAAGATGCCTGTATTACATTAAGCTATACGTTTATTAATAGAGCAATGGAGTCCTAATCTATTTATATGAATACAGTAGTTGTAAAATAACTGCAATATGTTATTGTAGTAGCTAGTAATAATTTATTGCAGTAGCTCATTTAAGAAATGTGTTATTTTGAAGACAGTTCAATTTATGGCGATCAAAAGAACATAATATAGGAATCAGTGTAGCCATTTATTGTAGCAGCTTAAACATGCAGAATATTATAAATAAAAGCCTGAATATTTATGACTGTTAACAAAATCAAAGTACAATTATGAAAATATGTATGGAAATATTTTAGTTTGATATTTTCCCTTCATCATCTTAATAATATGAGTTTTTTTAAATCCCCGAAGAATGAGAAGACACTGCAATTAATTATAAGGACATGACCACATACAGAGTGGCACTGTCTGTCTCTGTGGTTTCTTTTTTCTCTCCAAACTAGACTTTATCAAATGCTCATTGTTATCCAAACAACCCCATAGACAGCCTTGTTTGCAAGTACCAGCTTCACAATAATTAGTAATAGCCTGTTATTACATTCTTTAGGCAATGCTGTATGATATGTAACAAGTAAACAAACAAACAACCAAGAAAAAAATTAGCATTAATTTGCTGCCTAGCTTTTCTTTAGGTGTACCATTTTTATGTCATGTTATCAATGCATTAGCTAGGACAAAATAAAATGGGCACCAAGATTATGTGATTAGTATTGACAAATCAATGTGCATTTCTTTTGAAAGTGTTTCCTGTGGGCACTGGCTGCCCTTACATGGTTTATTAATCTCTGAGTAATTAGAGCCCCTGGCTTCAAATATCTGTCTCTATTGTAAAGTACTGAGGGGTGAAAACAGTCTCCTTGTAACTGTTATTGTGAATTTGAACAACCTATCCCTTAGGAACACCTTTGACTATATACTTTCCTTTGCAAGAATTTGTAAATAATGCAGTTACAGCAAGACTGGTGCAGATATATGAACTGATATAGAGATGTCTCTACCCTTAACAACATACATACTCAAGAATGCAATATATATCTTGTTGCAATTGACTAGAATTTTATTTATTTACTTAAAAAAAGTTGTTTATAAAGTATTTAATTTTGTATAGCTGCAGTATACACGGATTCTGCTGCTTAAAAGGTACCAGGTCATTTGCCATTGCTGTTTGGATTTATAACTTCTTTACATGGCACTCAAAGTGCAAACTTCCTCAGTGATAGTAAAGTCTGGTAGCACCAATGCATTTGGCAGCAGGCAGGGATCAGATATATCATATAATCTGTTCATTTTCCCTGCACTTAGCAGATATGCTAGAGATCCTCCTTTTTTCACTACCTGACCACCCTTCCACACGACTTGCTTTCTGCCCATCCCATACCTGACCACCCTTCCACACGAATTGCTTTCTGCCCATCCCATACATTCGTCAGGTTCCTTACTCTTTTCTAATTCTCTGCCTGTTTGCATGCCTTTGCCACCATCTGTGTGACTTAATCCCTCCTCAAAATGGCAATTGTGGAAGAAAACATGGAGGGTTTACAATTATATATAACTGTAATGATCAGAGTTATAGACTACTTTTATTTCAGAAATGCATGTAGATGCTCTTATTTTGTTAGCTGCTCATGTTACCAGTGTTAATATTAAAAAGGTGTCCCTTCTTTGACAGGTTCCCAACTGTATTGTGTGGTAATTTTATATTTTTGCATCACATTTTTGGTCTGTTTTTCATAAAATTGTAGTTTTCTGGTGAATTAGTGGCAAGCCATTAAAGACTGAAGTTAGAAAATAATGGCAGACATTTGAGTTTCAGATTTCATACCCTTCATGAAATTCATACTAATGCAAGACCTACTACTGTTCTATTATCTTTCTAAGTTTATAAGAGCAATATTTAAAAATTGTCCTTATTTTTGGGCCTGTGTCCCACTTCTAGTTCTATGTATGGCTTTCTCCAGATTTCTTGCTCTGAGATTGAGAGGTATGACTGTCAGAGCCATCACCGTCAGCCAGAGACATTTCAAATTGTGACATGCTTGTTGCACCCCACTCCCCATTATAGTGGCTCTGGATGTGTCCAAGGAAGGCAAGGAGCAGTTATGCAGCATAAGTGTGCAAAGTATTCCCCCATCCAAGGTAGACCACAAGTACGACCATGGCTTTTCATCTTTCCTTGATTTTGTAGAATGTTCTGGTTTTCGGTCATATTCTTATACTGTTGATTTATGCTTCTTATTATTCAGGAAATGCATGCTGTTGCAGTGCCCTGTTGCTCTGTGTTTAAGTAGCAATGATTTAATGAGCGTCAGGTAAGCTTGTCAGAGATTGTAAGATGCTTTAATAAGCATACTGTTAAAGAATTATCAGCATTAAAATCCTTTTCATTGTTGCCATGCAGAGAATATTTACATAACTAGATAATATATAAGCCTTGGGTATTGAAAAGCATATGACAGTATTTGTAATAAAGGACAGGATTACAGTATTTTCAGAAGCTCATTACATTTGTTGGAGATTTGCAGTCATCTTTTGCAGGCTTTACCCGTAAACTAAACAGAATGCTAATCTATCATGTGTGGTCCATAACTTGTGCAGGAGTCCTTTAAGCAATTTATCTTGAGCTTGTTTCTTGTTTGCTGTTCATTTTTTACTTTGATCATGTCTTTCCCATGAAACAAGTAGATAGTTGTCAGGCAGCAGTTTTTTTTTTGGATAAGAAACATTTTTACAAGTGGGGGTATCACAGAGACTGCTACTTTCAGCATGTTACTTGGTACTTTAATAAAGCTGAATATAAATTATAATTAGAACTGCAGTGCAAGGAGAAGTGGTTTGAGTTGAGTGCTGCTTGTTTTTTTATACTTGATGTTGACTGGCATTCCAGTAATGTATTTAAAAAGTAATTTATTTTTTCATGCCTCACAACCTGTGTTTCCATCTAGATATTAAGTAAGTTGTCATGTAGCCAATGCATTGAAACATTTTTTTTCTTCTACACTTCATTTTGTCTTGCTTGGACTCTTGTAATGACTGTTTGGAACCCAGGGCAGCATATTTAATTAAAGTTCCAGTTGTTGTGGTTTTGAGCATAGCTCCACCCCTTTCTAGTTGGCCACACCCGTTCCCATTGGCCCCACACATTCAGCTGTCTCTTGCAGCCCCCCTTTCATTTGAAGTCACCAGCCGCCACTGAGAAAAAGTAATGTTGTTTAGTTATTAAAATGAAAAACAACCTAAGAAAGGTAAAATAAATACATAATAGGACTATTTGTAATATTTTATGATTTATCATTTGTTTGTGTCTTTCGGCTTTTCCCTGTTAGGGGTTGCCACAGCGGAACTCCGGTCCGCTAATGATTGGCAGTAGAGTTTTACGTGCTGGCTTGCTGGGTTCAAAGAAGGAAGACCCGTTCACGCATGTCGCCACACAGAAGATGCTCTAACTTTCCTGGAAACACAACTGAAATGTTCCCAAACTACATGTGCAGTTAAATGTAGCTGCTTGTTTAAAAAGTATTACTCAGTTTAACATGCTGATTTCACAAGCTGTCTGCACTGTAAAAGTTACATTTTATGTTACTTGAAATTGTCAGTCTCTAGTATACATGAAAAGATACATATTACTTTTTGCAAAATGTTATCTTTGCAGTTACCTCACACTCTGTAAAAACTCACTTGGTAACTGATAGCTATTCATTTAAAATATCAGTTTAAATATTAAATGTGCCCTAAAAATGCTATTGACATTTTGACAAAATATAATCTGAACTGTAAAATGAATGACTTGAAAGAAGTAATGTATAGGATTTCAAAGACAGTTCTTGACACTACAGTAAAAGTAAAAATATATATTCACAAGGAAGTATTGAAATGTTTTAGTCTTCCAGTTAAAATAGCTTACTGTCAACATTATGTGATATCAGAAAATTTGAAGAGCTAGGAAATTACTATTCTTTGTCTTTATAATTATTATTAGACAGATGTTAGACTCTGCTTTGTTTAATGAATTGTGACATATGTTTATTAGGAAAAGTGGACTCAGTTACTCACATTGGACTACACATTCCTGGAAACTCAACTGAAATGTCTCCAAATTACTTGTGAATTTAAATGAAACTGCCTGATTAATAAGCATAGCTTACTTTAACAACCTGAATCCATAAGCTATCTGCTCTATATATGCTACATATATATGTCACTTGCATAGGACAGCCTCTAGAGCACACAAAAAAATACATATTATTTTTGCAACATGCTATATTTGCACTAACCATACATTCTAAACTAACTCAATTGGCAACTGACAAGTTATTTATTTGAAACATCAGTCTAAATATTAATTGTACCCTTGACATATTGTTGCCGTTTTGACAAATCAAAACTTGAACTGAAAAAGGAATGATTTGAAGAAGTGAAGTATTGTACAGATTTCAAAGACAGCTACTGACACTACAATATAAGTAGAAATGCATACATGCAAGGAATATTTTAAATGCTTTACACTTTTAGTTAAAATAGCTTATTGTTAACTTTTTGCTTTATCAGAAAATTTAAAGAACTAGGAAATTATTTCTAATTTGTCTTTATAATGTTTACTAAAGTGATGTTAGTCACTGACTTGTTTAATGGATTGTGAGTCATGTACAAGACGGACTACTGAATGTTATTTCTGTTTACCTATGTTTGCTGAATTTCTTTTATTAGTACTGATGTAAAACAAGGGAAAGAAAGGGAAGAGAAATCTCTGTTTTTGGTCAAGGGAGGAGAGGCTTAAGAGTATTCTAACTGCCCCGAGAACTCTCTAAGATGCTCTAAATACTGTTTGATTAATACTTACCTAAGGTAAGTCTTGATTACCATATACGCACCTTCACATTTATTCTAGACCTGATGTGATTACCCATTCTGGAAGCAGGAAGTGCCCTATGCAATATGGGAATTGTCAGGGTGATCATAGTTCATTCTTAGACTCTGCTTTGTAAATCTATAAATATGTAAAAGCACTGCACACTAGAATGTAGGGCACCTTTACTCAGAGTCAGGATACCACTGATAAGCCACTTCTTTTCATAAGTGTAAGTTGAAGATGGTGAGCTGAAGACTGGGAAGGTAGAAGAAGACAGTATACCTACAGTAAATTCATATTTCATTGGTAATAACTCATTGTTTACTGCAGAGTCCTTTTAGTCAAATAATTTTAATAATAATCTATTTGTTGTTGGCCTATTTAGTGTATGCTCCTCTGTTGCATTTAGTTTACGCAAAATGACATATATGACATGTTTGGGATCTCTTTGGGTAAGTAAATATTGGATATTTTCTATGTCAACATAATCATTGTTTACACTACTAACATTCCATCCTGATATATAAAATACTATAGAACAATAATAGAATAATATTGAATTTCATATCTCTTTTAAGGAAATTCTCCATATAATAATTTAACATATGGAACTCAGTTGATATTGTTGGTTAAAGGTATGAGTGGTAATCCAATAGATCTCTCTTTATCTATTGGATTAGGAATGACTTTCATTCCATGTTTAATGGGAAATTCATATTTACTTGTATTTGATACTTTAGAATTAATGTTTTATAGAAGTACTTTTTAAAGCCTGACCAGAATTTTACCCTACTTGTATTTAAAGAAGAAAGAACATTAAATTACACTCCCACGTTTACACACATAAAAACAACATTTAGTGTTATCAGTGAATATGGTATAACTACTATAAATAAAAAAAAAGAAGCAAAAAGTTTCTTCCAACAATAACTTGAAATGGATTTAACATTCTTATCATTAAATACTAATGGCTTAAATAATGCAAATAAAAGATCAAACTTACTAAAATATTTAAAATTAAATAAAGCACAATATGTATTTCTCCAGGAAATGCATTTTAAGACTAATGATAGCTTTATTTGGAACCCTAAGGACTTTACAGTCTTAGCTCAATCCTCCTATAGAACAAAGACAAAAGGAGTTTCAATTCTCTGGAAGAAAAACATAATCACTCCAAAAGTTATTTATAAATATGAAGACAAAGAAGGCCTACTAGCATTTGTTATAATTACATTTAATAACAGAATATGGACCTTAGCTAATTTATATTGGTTCCCAGGAATTGGAGCAGGAACAGTTAAAAAACACCTAGATTTTATTTCCAACAATTATAAAGGAAGTCTTATACTGGGAGGAGACTTTAATTGTACCTTAGAAGCTTCTGAAACCACCAAGAAGTCTTTTTGCATAGCGACTATTTCAAAATCCTTAAAAAGATGAATTGATTAATTTCATTTAATAGACACTTTTAAAGTAAAAGTTGATAAATCATTATTATTTTCCCATAAAGACCATAGATTTGGAACACAAACCAGAATAGACAAAGTATTCATAGTTCAAGATTTACAAACAAAAATCCTCAACTTCTCAATAGTTCCATACCCCTTCTCCAATTATGACTCTCTGATAATGAAGCTCCAAATAGAGTTTAAACCTTTAATCCTCTCAACTAGAATTCCATCATATATCACGAAAATTAAAGAATCCAGACCCTGGATGTTGTCAGAACTACAATTATTTCTTGAAATTAATAATACAACAGAAATCAGTAGAGTCATGGTTTGGGACTCATTAAAGGTGTATTTATTTGGTAAGACCCTTAGCTGGTACAAAAACAAAGTTAGAGCGTGGGAAACTGAATCATTAGACTTGCAAACCAGACTCTTGACAGTAAAATCTAAAAAAAAAATCAGAATTGTCCAGAAGTCAAAAAAGAAATAGTGGAATTAAATAAAAATATAATGAAATTCTAACACACAAAACTTGCCTAGCCTTGGAAAAATTAAAAATAAACTCATTAGCCATCTACCCCAGATATCTACAACTTATCTACAAGAATTAAAATACAATCTAAAGCAAATAACATTGGTAGTATATATCATGAAAAGAAAGGGGAAAAAGTATGAGATATAGGAGACATCCTTGAAGCATTTTGGTTCCATTATTTGGAACACTTCAAAAAAGAAGATTTAGATACCAACCAAATAAACTTAGATACAAACCTTATTAATATAAAAAAATACCAAAAACTTAAAACTAGACCTACAAAAACCTATATCCAACAAAGAAATTGTTGACAAGATAAAAGAAAGTAAATCTAACAAAGCTCCAGGGATAGATGGCATAATTATGGAAATTTACAAACTCTTCTCTTCAACAGTAATCTCCCTTTTTCATAAAACTTTGCTAGAAGTCCAGTCAGAAGTAAAAAATACCACTGTCATGGAAATATTTTCTCATAACACCAATTCTAAAAGATAATAAACCATCAGACCTTTGCACCTCATACAGACCTATATCATTACTGAATAATGATTACAAAATATTCATGTCAATCCTAGCTAACAGAATGAAAATCCCACTTTCAAAGACAATTAATAATGATCAAACTGTATTTTTATATAACAGGCACACACTTGATAATATTAACAGGATACTTACTCTTATAGATTATGTGAAAAAAGAAGATAGAGAAACACTTATAATCAGATTAGACATAGGAAAAGCCTTTGATTCCCTCAACTGGGAATATTTATTTAAAACTTTAGTATTATTTGAATTTCCTCCTCCATTCATCTTATTACTAAAAACATATATATTAATAACTTAGCCTACATTAAATTAGGTCCTTTCACCTAGGAGTCTATCCATATAATGAAAGGTACTAAACAAGGATACCCCCTTTCTCCTATTTTATTTGCGTTGGCTATAGAAATATTTGCAGAAATAATATGCAATAATCCAAGAATAAAAAGAATAGAAGTCTATGATCAGTACATATCTAAAATAATGCTTTTTGCTGATGACATTTTATTAACCCTATCAAACTCCAGAGAGTCATCAGGAGAGCTAGAAGAAGTAATGGAGACATTTTATAAGATTTCAGGTCTACACTTTAATAGATCAAAATCAAAATTTCTATTTTTAAATAAGAAAAAAGAACTACAAGTTACAGATAAATCCATCATAGGAAAACAAGAACTTACGCTAAATTATTTAGGAATAGTGTTATGCAAAAATATAAACAAAACAATATTAATAATTATAAAAACATTATTGAAGCAATAAAAAATATATAGAAAAGTGGAACAAAATTATATTAACTTTTGAAGACAGATTGCAATTAATAAAAATGGTCTTATTGCCAAAAATACTATATGTAGCATTAGCAATACAGTTAATTCCTGAAAGATGCATTCTTAAAGAAATAAACTCATGTTTAATAAAATGTTTATGGTATCCCAAAAAGAATAGAGTAGCTCTAACTCATCACATTAGACCCTGGAAAGAAGGAGGATTGAACTTCCCAGAAATTGAAACATATATAAAAGCATCTGTGCTTAAAACTACAATAGACTGGATAAACCCAAATTATTTTGCCAACTGGAAAGAATTAACAATGGCTATATTAACAAATGAACTTAATCTGTTAAAAAAATTTAATAGTAGACAAATCAAACAAACCCTGGTATATACTATGCATAAGTATACAATATAATATAACAAAACCTTCTAAAACAACACTGAGTAATCATTGCATCAACTCCTTTAGGAATCTTATCAATGCAAACATAGATCTAAAACTTTGGTTTGACCTTTTAACCCCATTTACCATCACTAAGAGCTTTCCTCACAAAATATATAGGGAAACAATAACCTCCTGGGAACAAAATGGATTCTTATGCTTGTTTCAAAGTGTAAAAAAAATAAATGTTTTAGATATACATATGATAAAAACTGCTTACAATATTCCAACACAGGACTTGTTAACCTTACAAAGCATTCTAATGTACACTCATGATTTATGCAGATTAAGTAATAATTCCTCATTTAAAGATATTCCAAATCTAATATGTTTTCTGTATGAAATTATATACAATAGTTGTGAAAAGAAAAATTCCATTTCAAATCTATGCAAAGAGTTAATAACATATAAAACAATTCCCAAACCATCATACTGGCAGTTCTTAACAAAAGGTCAGTCATTGCAGTTAACAGAAGAAATTAAAACTAACATCTTACTATCAGTTAATTACACCTCTAACATACAGTACTGGAAAATATGTAACTGGAAATACTTACATAGAGCATTTTTAACACCGGAGAGAATTAAAAAGACTACAAATGGTTTTTTTTGGAGGTGTGAAAAGTCAAATAAAGCAGACTGGATTCATATTTTTTATGAATGTAATAAAATTAAATCATATTGGAATGGAATCAATCATTTTTTACAAGCTTTATTTAATGAATCCTTTACCTTAACTAAAGTATTGATTATACTAAATGTAAATGAAAGTCCCTACCTGAATAAGACAAATATGTATTTGTTATAGACAATACCTGCTATATCTAGGAAATGCGTAATCAGAAGGTGGAATTCAAATACACCCCCAATCGTGGAAGAATTTTACACTTTACTGAAGACAACTGCATTGATGGAAATAAAAATCAAAGAACTATGAATCTATCCCAGGCCATTGGTTAATAATCCTTGGATGAAAGTTATATCTTTGTTGGACACTCTACAATAATTAATATTGTATCTCTGATGACTGATCTGTTAATTCTATATTTAATAACATACAGTGTATATAACTGAAAGTCCAGCTATTGTAAATATTGTATATAATTGTTTAAAATTATATTTAAAATATTATGTAAATGTTATTTTAATTGAAAATAAAAAAAAATATTTGAGGGGAAAAAAAGATGCTTATTCTTATGTGATGGTTTCCTATATACAGTTGCATTTCAGGTCATCATAATGGTGAAGACCCTGCTCACCTGTGTGGGAGATACCAGTAACACTGGTGAGTTTCCTGGCCAAACAATCCCAGGTCTCTGCTTTATACTCTGAGCCCTGGAATCCATCCTGCATCAGCGAGGGTTCATGGTTTTTACCAGGATACCAACCGTGACCCTGGACTCCTGAATACCCCACCTCTGTGCCCAAAAGTGCATACCTTCACCAACACCTCCAGCCATACAAACAGTTGATTGAACTCCAATGAATGATGCAGAATTCACACCTATTGGGCTTAATATAGACTTTTTTCCTGCTCTTACATGTCATTGAGCAACATTCAAAAAAGTGCCACATCGCTTAGGAGCACACAAATCAGCTAAGCAAAGCCAAGCAGCATGAAAACTCACAGAGCTGTGATTTTAGTGAGGCTTAGCACCGCGCAAACATTGGTAGCCATTAGAATGTTCATTCACTGCTTAGCATGAATCAGCAGTGCTAAGCAAAGTGCAGCAGTGCCAAAATTCACAATAGTTTAATAAAATTAAAGAAGCATATTACATTTATTAACAGATATATTCTGCCTGTTAGGGACTCAAACCCAGCACCTACTACACATAAGACCACAACGCTACCCATGTAGCTATCTGGACCTTCACATATACTACTAGGCTACCTGTTAGCATTGCTGAGCACCACACCGCGCCATGTAAATATGTGTAAACAAACCTATAAATAATTAATTACATCTGGTTTCTATTTTTAGATGTCTGGCAGGAGTTGGCTATGTATGTATAAGGTCTGCTCGGCTCTGCTGTGCTCTATGCTGCACTGGCAAACAGCATTTGAAGAAAAAAAAAAGAAAAAAATTTAATTATGATAATTAATTTTATCCGGTTTCTATTTTTAGATGTCTGACTGGTGTCAGCTGTCTGTATGTGAGCACAGCTTGGCACTGCTGTGCTCCGTGACACACAAACATGCAGTTAAAAAAAAAAAAACATAAAACATCATAAAAATGACATATTATACATTTGACACACATCACAACATTACAACAGTGGCGAGGAGCATTACAGGGAGCCCTACACTCATCTGCAGCCAGGGGTAGCCGCTACACCTCTCCCTGCACTAATTCAATATCCATGTTCATTGGCTTTCCCTCGGCAGCGCTCCATCATATTCATGGTGCGCTACCAAGGGGGAAACGTGGCATGGACACAGATATATCCTGTGTAGGCTATACACCGTTGCTACACAGATTTTATTAAATCCTGTGGGTATGTATTTATAAGGGTATTTTGGTCAGATGAACAAATTTAAAAATGTAATTGTTAATTAATACTTAATCAAGTTGGAATTACGTGATGTTAGTTGTATAAGAGGTTCTGATTTCATGTTACAAAATCATTCCTTGAAGACGAAAGGCCAAAGTGCCAGAAGCATCTGTTAATAAAGTTTACAGCAGATGCCTAAACTTGACTCCTTGATATTTGTTTTTTGAATTGGTATTAGTTTTGGAAGTTCCAGGTGTTTAATATGTCTTTGGAAGGGGCTGAAGCTTTTCCTAATGTTTTTGCTCTATGGCTGAGAAGGAAAAATTCTTGTTCATGGATTTACTTAAAGAAAGAGAAATTAAACTGGCTCCAGTGATCCTTGGTTATTGGTTAATGGGCATTTTGGTCACATGAACAAATTTAAAATATTAATTGTTAACACTGAATTAAGTTGGACTTAAGTGATGCTAGTTGTGTAAGAGGTTCTGCTTTGTTGCTAAAGAATCATTCCTTGAAAGTGAAAGGCCAAGTTATCAGAAGCATCCATTAATAAGGTTTACAGCAGATGGTTAAACTTGGCTCCTTGATATTAATTTTTTGAATTGGTATTTGTTATGTATACCCTTTAATTTCTTGGTGAGAAACCTCTGTGGTCTCTCTCTAATTGTTACAGGTGTCTGGTGAGGAACATGCAAAAAGGAGCATTGTATTTGATTATTGGTCTGATGAGGGCCAAGTATAATGGAATTATAACATCCTTAGATCTAGACGAGATGCCTTTACATGTAAGATGTGCCGCATAGAAGAATTTCCTTACTACTGTAGATACATGGTGGTCAAAGCTCAGATTGCTATTATCCTGGGTAGCTAGATCATGTACCACTCGGTCTACACTTAGGAGTGTGCTGTCTATAATGTAATTAGCAGGGATGTCATATTTCCCAAAGGGAATAATACTGTATGTTTTAGCATTTAGCTTTAATTTGTGGTTTTGGTTCCAAACACTTGTCTGTGTTAACCCTGTCTGCAGTATATTAACATCATTGGGAGACTCAATGATTGCTCCAATTTTTAATTGTCAGTGAACTTGGTCAGCCACAGGGTATCCAAGTTTACCTTGACATCTGAGAAATAAATTCTGACCAGTAAATGGTCCAGCACAAAACCCAGTGGTACACAACTGGTGACTAGACTTTTGCTAGAGGTGAAGTCACCCACTTTGACAGTATGTGTCCTATCAGTGAGCCAGCTGGCTACCCATCTGGTACTGTAGGAGTTAATTCCCAGTTGGAAGAGTTTCTCTATAGTATCTGAATGGGGTATTGTGTAAAATGCCTTGGCTATGTTAAGATAGGTGTTATGCATTGTCCTTTCCTTGTGCAGGGCCTTGGTGACCTCAAAGAAGTCAATCAAGTTTAACAGGCATGATCTACCTTTAAGGATTCCAACCTGGGTTGGGTCCAGAGTTTGGAGATTACCTATGTCCTTATTAATAAGGTCCATGATGAATCTTTCCATGGCCTTGCAGATGTGGCTAGTCAAGCATATGGACCTATAATGTCCAAGGTCTGTTGATTGTCCCACTTTGTGCAGAGGGATTACTATTGCTGTCCTCCACTTTATCATAGCCAGTTCTTAGGCTGTGGTTAAACATGAATCCAAAAGGATCTGCTAGGTCATGTTTTAAGTTGTTTAAAAGGCAGACTGGGATGCTGTCTGCTCCCATTGATGCCCTCATTTTGGCTTTGGAGAGTGCCAAGATGACTTGCTTGCTTGAGATAAGAGACTGAGGAATGATGGCAGGTATACCTTGAGGGATCACTAAAGGGGACGGGGGAGAAGTTTTCTCCAAATCTATCATCCAGTAGGTTGGCTATTTCCTGCAGTTGAATATGGGTGGTACCATCCACAACCAGTTCAGTGCATGGTTGGGTATTCCATTTTAGATTTTGGATGTAGTTAAAGAATGCCTTGTGATTATCCTTAGCTATTTTAATGTGTAATTATCTTTGGAGGGCTTGACAAGATCTCTAATTTGTTAGTTTGAGATTGATAGAGATTTCTTCTACTGCTGAACCAGTTTCCTCTTGTTCTTGTGCATTAGTTTCTTTCTCTTGTTGTATATCCTCTTTATAGTAGGAGTCTATCAGGGTGGATTGTTTTTTTTTGGCAAGGCCTGGTTTTCATCTGGTCAAGTACAGCCACTTCTATACAACTGCTTAAGTGGTTATACATGGCATTGTTGTACACCTTTGCATATGAGTCCATGTTATCTGCATTTGAGGGGGGATTTAAAACTTCTTACACCATCACTTAGTGGGAGATAATTTGTCTTAGAAAACTTTTTAAGCATTTTTGAGCTTGACAAAGTATCTGATCTTATAATTACATTAAACAAGACTAATGCATTGTCCAATCTTACCAGGGAGGACATCACATGGGGGTTCTATGCTCTTCTATGTTAGTGAGTACTATGTACAGGACATTTGAGCCTCTTGTGGTTGTGCTGACTAGCTGTTCCAAAGCATTTGTATTCACAAAGTCCTAGAACTTCTGAGCCAGCATGGTTGTGGTCATGTATGTTTCCCAGTTGATTTTAGGACAAAATCATCCATGAGTAAGATGTTGGGCTGTATGACAAGTGACTGCAGTAAGTAGAGATATGTGCTGTACTTTTCCTGTTTCATGCTGGGGAACCTATAGCTAGCTATGATGTGGTAGAGGGCTTGGCCTATAGTTAATTGGACATGGAGTAGCTCAAGAGAACCATGCTATCTCACAAGTCTCGAAGTGTACTTATCCTTGATGAAGATGGATATACCTCCTTCTTTGGGTCTTTCATGCTCAGTTTGTTGTCTGAAAGTATGGAAGAATTGTAGCCCTACATGGCCAAGCTGCATTCGGCACTTTTGAACATGTCTTGGTGACTGCCCAGATGTCAGTGCTTCCAGGGATTGCAGTTTCTTGTTTAGACTTCTAGCATTAAGTATCAGTAGCTAGAGTTTATCTAGAGAGGATTTTGTTATACTGGGAGATTAATTATTTTGACACTACCTAAAAAGGCACAATAGGGGTGGCTAATGCTTTTGGTAGTATCTGAAAGTCTAGCGGAGACAGGTGCAGGCCATCTCTGGCAAAGCAGCATGGCCTGCCAACCATGTTTTCCCAGGTTGACAGATTTTGGATCCCTTTGGAGTGACACCCGAAGCTAAATCAATTGTTAAAGTCAACCATTTTTTGTTTGCATTGTGGCATCATCCTTGGAGAAGGTAGAATGCCTCATTAAGGCTAGGCTTATACCTACCTATGACACATAATCTAAGAGCTCAGGCAGTCATATAGTCCAGTGAGGTATGTTTCAAGTCATTCACCCCCACATGGAATAGGATGGAGTCATACCAGTAATTGTGGTTGAATGACTTGACAGTCCCTACCATGGTACCTGACAGGCAGCTAACCATAACCCGCTCCTTATCCAGCCTGCTGAAAGAAACATCAGTGTATTGACAATGGAGTCACCTATGACCAGTCCATTAAGTTTTCTGGTGTTAAACCTTATGGCCTTATTTGTTGAGATACTGGTGTGTTATTATGTGTTATGGTTGTTTTTTGCATTGTTATGTGTGTAGGTGGTTTCTGTTTGGGAGGCCTCTGATCTTTTGGTAAATAACTACTAAGTACTTCCACATATATGAGTTTATGTGTCATGTCCTTATTTAGTGTGGGAAGTGTGTGTGTGTGTTTGTGTGTGTGTGTGTGTGTGTGTGTGTGTGTGTGTGTGTGTGTGTGTGTGTGTGTGTGTGTGTGTGTGTGTGTGTGTGTGTTTATGTGTGTTAACAACCTGTTTGGCATTCAAATTGTCCTTATGTGAGAGTCTTGCCTCCAATTTCATAGTGTAACTACATCTCTCATATAAAGTATTTGTTTGTTTCAGGAGTAAGTGGTTGTCGGTGTACATGAGACAATTGCTAAATTGCCTCGGGATGCCCATGTCTATGAGGCTGACCAGAGAGATGATGGGAAACTGCCTGTCCACAATAGCAGGCTCTTACTGCAAGTTTTATTAGGGAAGATAATGGGTTAATTTGACAGGACTGTTCTGGTAGTGCCAAGACAATAAGAGAATCCAATACTTTGTGTAGGATAAGGTTGACCAATGAGGTAACACTGCTCAGTGTGCAGCTGAGTTCCTCTTAGAGCAGCAGAAAACTTAGAAGGGGTTTACTAACAGCTGTTTAGGGAAAACAGAGCTTCTAGGCTTTTGCATCTATACAAGGGCCCTGCTAAGCACCACTGCATGAAGAGCAGCACCACAGAAATTTGAGGCTTAAATACGAGCAAAGAGAAACAAGTTTTAAGCAAACTACCAATGACGAAAGCAGACAATAAGCCTTCCATCAGCAATCCCCAATATAGAGACATTAGATCAGTGCACGTTTGCCACAAGGGTGCAGAAAAGCACCTTCTCAATGTACAATAGCTGGTTTGGAACCCAAGTGTAGCAAGACAACACAAACTACCTACAGCAGCCCTACAACAATGTAATACAATGCAATTAGCTACTAAAAGCAGCAGCAGACAGTTTTTTTGAAATTGCTACAGTACAGTCACAGTATATAAAAGAAGTGCAAAAAGATACACACAGCCTTTTTATGTACTGCCCAGCAAATACAGACCAGGTAAGCACCTACTGCCACTACATGAATAACCTCAGTCCTAATGTAAAAACACAGTAAAGGATTGCTCAGAGTGAAATGCTACTACAAACAAACTTAAAAGATACAAAATGCAACCACAAGCAAACTTAAAGATGAGGATACAGCAGTGTATTTTAAACAGCTTGTAAAAGTGTAATTATTCAATAAAAATCTTCGCTTTTTATAAATGAGCCAAGAGCCACTCAATTGTACAGAATTTATAAAGGCACCAAAAACAAGATAAGCTGATTCATAAGCCCTCCAGCCAATAAAGCTACATTAGAAATTTCTAGTGTCTCCCCAACCTAAACAGATCAGGCTACCTCCCAGTACACTAAACGGAAAATTCACTGACTTCTTGATGTAAAAACAAGTGCTTACTAAAATGTAAAAATACACTGCTTGATCCATTTGCTAGCTACATAATGAATTCAGACCAAGTAAATTAGTAGAAAAGACAATGAGGCAAAAATATACATTTTCAATATAAGTAAAAGGAAAAGCAAATAAATAATTCAATACATCAGCAGCAGAGCAAAAAGGGAGGAGCTTATTAAGCTCGATTTACAGTAGGGGAGAGTAGCTTAAAATCACCAGGTTTAAAAAGCAGATCAGCAAAGGGACTGTGGGTGGGAAGAACTAGCAGGAAACACCCAGCAGTGTTTTAGTTTATGCAGGCTTGAAATCTTTTCAGAAAAAGACAAAGGTCCAGACATTCCCTGTGTATTTAAGTATCACTCAAACAATTTCACCAATGAAAAAACGTGAAATGTGCAGCCTAGCTAATTTAAGTGTTTATCCCTCACATAGAACAAAATCACTAGTCCAAGCAGATTTCTTAAAACGGAAAACAAAATAGAGCAGGTAAAACAGAAAGCAGCTTTATCATCCACAGACAACAAAACTAGGATCACACTATAGTTGATTTGAAGTGACCCATGCAAGGGATAAAGCATTTAAGATCTGCCTCTGTCCATTAATAGAACAGGAGGCAGTCCTGTTGTAAATATTTGGTTTTCCATCCATAGATCCACGTGGCACTTGAATATGGACAGGGATGAGTTTTGCTTTATATGGATGGAAAGCCTTTTTCAGACAGTGGTATCCCCAGTGAGATAAATATGTCCCTTTTTAATTTTTCCAAGTCTTTTGGGTTTCTAATACCATGATGGGAATGGACCCCATTCCTAAGTCAAAGTATGATTAAAGTTTATGAAATTAGTATTGTTTTAGTCTTTGATGTCAGCCAAAATTGCTCTTTGCAGCACCCACAATGTGCCCAGTAATGACTCCTTCTGCAGTTCATACAGAGTTACCATGTATTGGTAGTGTATCAAAATAAGATTTTAGACTCTTTTTTTTTTTATAAGACCCATAGCTCCTACTACTATTGGAACTATTTGGGTATTTTTCTTCCACATTGCTCTCATTTCTGCTTGCAGATCCTGATATTTTTTAACTTTGTGTCTCTCTGTATGCAGGACACTGTAGTCACTGGGTGTGGTGATTTCAATGATCAATGCTACTTTTGTCTTCTTTTCCTGGACCACTATATCTGGTTTTCTAGCATCTATCTTTTGAATTGTTGGTAATGGATGATCCCATGAGATGTTGACTTCATCATTTTCTATGATGCTTTGTGGCTCATATTTCCAGTGCTTTTCAGCCACTTCAAAACCATAATGTCTGCACAATCCCCAGTATAACAATCTCACCATGTTATTGTTCCTTTCAGTATACAGTCCTTCTGCCATTAGTATGTCACAACCAGCAATGAAGTGTGGGACTGTTTCCAGTTACGTTTTACAAAACCGACATTTGTCTGTTTCTCCCACACATTCAATGGACTTTGTAAACGAGTGTGTACATAGCCCACTATCTTGAGCTGCCAATATTAACCTTTCATCTCTTGGTTTGAATTCACTTCTCCTTAACCATTCCCATGTTCATCCTGATCAACATGAGGTTCTTCCAGAAGTTTTCTATACTTGCAACTATATTTATGCATTTTTCACATTTCTTGCCTTTTCATCTGGTACTTCACCTTATATTCTTTCTTTTGTTTTTTGCCACATTTAGTTGCTGTCTGATTTATATCTACTTCTGCTAGAGAAGTCATCTTAGATTTATTTTCCTCATGTTTCAAAACTTTCACTACATTTGGGTCTTGTGAGGTCAGCAGATATGTGTGAGGTCTCACGATTGCAGATCTGTAAATGTAGTCAATTTCAAGGAGTCCATCCCTCCTTTGGATTGGGGAATATATAATCTTGGTATGCACTGATTTTTATAGGTCATTTGGTGAGCATGAAGCATCCTTTTTGTTTTAATATCTAATCTATCCAACATATTTTGGGGCCAATCAATCACTCCAAAACTGTAAGTTAGGATAGTTAAGAGCAAATTGGTTTATGGCTTGGATTTTGTTCCTAAATGTCAATGCTGCTTTCAGGATTAATTTAAGTTTTCTAAAATATTCCTTACTAAGTTTTTTTTCACAATTTTTTTTTATTTTTCAGATATATTTGAATTAATTCCGTAGTATTTATACATAACATATTAAATAACTATGTACACTATTTACATTAGCCTGACACTATAACTGATCTTAATATATATAGTTACTTTATAAGTATGTCCAATCCATTATCAGAGTGTCTGATCAATTATTGTATAGTGTCAATCAACGATAAGACTTTTCCCCAAGTGTTGTTGATAAATGGCTTTGGATAAATTCTTAGTTCTTTAATTTTAATTTCCAATAATGCTGTGGTCTTCAGTAGTCTGTAGAAGTCTTCCAAAGTTGGTATTGTGTTTGTATTCCATCTTCTTGTTATACACTTCCTTGAAATTGCAAGTATAGTCCATACTAGATATATGTTTGACCTATTCAAATGAAGACCTTTGTTCACATTTAATAATACAAGAGCTTTCGTTAAATAAAATGATTCATTAAATACAGCTTGTAGAAAGTTATTAATACCATTCCAAAATGGCTTAATTTTAATACAATCAAATTACATTTGGTTCCAATCTGCATTGTGTACTTGATCACATCTCCAACCTATTCCTTTTATGGAAGAAATAATTTTACTAATTCTATCTGGGGTTAAGAATGCTCTGTGCTAGCATTCCCAATTAAAAACTTTCCAGTTTTGTGTAAAGGATGTATATTTTATTGATAATAAGATATTTGTTTTAATATCTTCAGTTAACTGTATTGAGTGTCCCTTCTGTTAGATATTTCCAATATGAAGTTTTGAGTGTTGTTTTATAGTTTATCAATATTTTGTAAAATTTTGAAATACTGTTTCTCATGTCAAAGTCATTATATATGATTTTATATATGTATTTCATAAATTTAGGTATTTCTTTAAATGAAGAATTGTTAATTATTCTACTTAAATCTTGCAAATATGACAGAATACTCTGGAAAGTTAGCCAGTCCTGTTGTGGAATTTTGCATGTTGTTTTTATTACTTGCATATCTAAAACTTTTAATTATTTGATACATTGGAGCCAACAAACAAATCCTTTCTGTTCCCAGGAATTAATAATTTCTGTATATAATTTATAAGGAAAGTTCTTTGTGACTGTAAACGGTGTTAAAAGATCAAACAAGATTTTTAAATCTATATTTGCATTAATATTTTTTCTTAAATGAGTCAATGTAATAATTAATCATACGAGTTGTAGTGGGTTTAGTTATGTTATATTGCATACTAATACATATGTGCCATGGCAAATTGTTTTTATATATTTGAAATTTTTTTTTTGTGAATCAAATTCATTCATTGATATTACAGTTAGTAATTCCTCCCAATTTGCAGAGTAATTTCGACTTATCCAATCTGAGATTGTTTTAGATATTGATGCTTTTATATGTGTTTCTATATTAGGAAAGTTTAATCTTCCCTGTTTCCATGGTCTGATATGATGTATTAAAGCTATTCTATTTCTTTTGGGAAACCATAACAATTTTATTAGTCATGAATTTATTTTTTTAAGTATATTCCTTTCTGGTACCAGTTGTTTTGCCATGGCTATATATAGGATCTTGGGCAGTAAAACCATTTTTATTAACTGTAGTCTATCTACACATGTTAATATTATTTTGTTTAATTTTTCCACAGAGATTGTAATTGTATCGATGATATTATTGTTTTTTTTAGACTGATTCATTATTATCCTTGCATAAATCAATTCCTAGATATTTAAGGTAGATTCTTGTTTCCTTATGGTGTGATCCTCCTTAGTCTGCAGTTCTTTTTTTTTTAATTTAAAAATAAAAAATTTGATTTTGCTTTATTGAAATGGAGTCCTGAAGTCATGCAAAAGTTGTCAATTAATATATCTAATTCTTCTAAAGTCGCTTTTGTATTAGATAATGTTAGTAATATGTCATCAGGAAATAGCATTACTTTAGAATTACATTGTTCATAAACATCTATTCCTTTAATTTTTTTATTGTTATGAATTGAATCTGACAATATTTTAATAGCCAGAGCAAATAGAACTGGTGACTTGGGGCATCCTTCTTTAGTGCCTTTTGTTATATGTATAGATTCATAGATAAAAGGACCTATCTTGACATATGCTAAATTACTTGCATATATATTCTTTAGGAGATGAACAAAGGATGCAGGAAATTCAAATAGCATTATGATTTTGAATGAATAGTCCAAATTTAGGGAATCAAAGGCTGTCTCTATATCTAAGCCAATTATGAGTGTTTCTTTATTTTCTTTATTAACATAATCTATAAGAGAAATTATCCTTTTAATATTGGCATGTGTGTGTCTATGATATAGTAATCTAGTTTGATCATTATTTATTGTTTTTAATTGTGGTATTTTCATTCTATTAGTTAATATTGTCATGAATATCCTATAGTCATTATTTAATAATGATATAGGTCTATATGAGGTACAAAGGTTTGGGGATTTGTTTTCCTTTAGGATTGGTGTGATTAAGGAATATCTCCAAGAGGGTGGTTTTAACACTTGTGACTGAATTTATAATAGAGTTTTATGGAAGAGGATAGTATCTTTGAAGAAAAAACTGTATTTATTTCCATAATTATGACATCTATACCTGGAGCTTTATTATTTTTATCCTCTTTTATTGTATCTGTAATTTCTTTGTAGGATATGGGTGCTTGCAGATCTAGTTTTATTTTTTCTGGTATTTTTTATATTAAAACATTTTTCATCTAGATTTAATTGATCAATATGTATATTGTCTTTGTTACCGATATCTGAGACATTTTTCCCTTTCTTTTCATGGAAGATAATTTTAATGTTATTAGCTTTTGATTGTATTTTGATTCTTGTAGATAAATTATGCAGATATTTGGAAGAAGTGGCCAAGGTATTCGTTTTTAGTTTTTCTAAAGCTAAACTAGTTTTCTGTGTTAGAATTTCATTGTATTTATTGTTTAATATTTCTACTTTCTTTTTCATCTCCAAATTATTTTGATTTCTTTCAGCTTTTACTGATGAAAGTTCGGATTGTAGAACTAATAATTCAGAATCCCATTCTCTGATTCTTTTTATACCCAGTTAAGGTTTTACCATATATTTACACATTTAATGAGTCCCATATCATTATTTTATTTATCTCTGTGGTGTAATTAATATCTAAGAAGAACTGTAACTCAGATAATAACCAGGGTTTGAACTCTTTAATTTTAGCTATATATGCTGGAATTCTGGAGTTAAAGATTAATGGTCTGTACCCATTTTGAATTTTTAGTATCAATGAATTGTGGTCTGAAAAGGGGCAGGGAGTGATTGAGAAACTAATGATTTTAGAATGTAAGTCATGAGCAGCAAATATTTTATCTATTCTAGTTTGTGTACCAAATCTTTGATCTTGATGGGAAAACAACAAATATGAATGTATCTACAAGATGAAATGATTCTACCCACTTGTTTAAAGCTTTTGATACAGCAGATGTACGCAGCAGTCTTTTATTTATAGTTTCAGAAATATCAAATATACAGTTAAAATCTCCTCCTAATATTAAGTTGCCTTTATAATTATTGGAAATAAAATCCAAGTTTTTTTAACAGTTCCTGTTCCAATGCCTGGGAACCAGTATAGATTGGCTGGGGTCTATATTCTGTTATTATATTTAACTATTACTAATACCATAAGGCCTTCTTTATCTTCATACTTATAAATGATTTCTGGGTTAATCATATTTGTTTTCCATAAAATCGTTACCCCTTTTGTCTTTGTCTTATAAGTGGATTGCGCCAATATCATATATTCCTTAGGATTCCGTTTGTAATTGTCAGTTGTTTTGAAATGAGTTTTTTAAAGTAAGACAATTTGTGCTTTCTTCAGTTTTAAATATTTCAGTAGTTTTGATCTCTTGCTAGGATTGTTTAAGACATTGGTATTTAAAGATAATAATGTTAAATCCATCTTAGGTTATTTTGACTATGTATTTTTTGTTTTATTGTGACTAATAAACATTTTCCTCTGATAACTATAACATAAATGTTTGAGCTTTTAAAGGAAATTTTCAGTTTTATACTTTGAGTGTTTATCAGTAAAGTAATGTTTTAGTCAGGCATACTAAAAATGTTTTTGTGAAATAAATTTAAATGAATAAATGTTTACAAACCTAAGATCCGCACTAACCATGGAATTAAAATCATTCCTAATCTGATGGATAAACCTAAGTCAATCAGATTATCACTCATACCTTGACAACCGAGAACATCTGAGCTCCATAAATTGAATTATCATATGGAGAGTACTTGTAATAGGAATAAGCAATATTTATGTTATTTTGAACAGATATAGTATTATTGTAGATTACACAGAATTCTTATACAATATAAATGTCTACTTATTGTATAAGCAATTAATATTTACATGAAAGTTAGATGACAAGCAATTCAATCATAGTAAATTAGGATGCATCATATATAAAACCTCAGTAAAAGATTATAGCACACAGTTATTTAACATATTCACACTTATTGATGAAGTCTTTCAAAATGCATTACTTATTATAAATAATTGGTTATAATATTTGTACCTAATGTTTATAATACAATGTATTTTACTGGATATATCAGAAGTTATATTTCATTGTTTGCCAGCATTTAAGTAATCCCTTTGTTTGTTGCTAACTTACTTAAAGCATCAAGTTTGTTTTATTTGAACATTGATGAAACTTAGTGCATTTTAATTATCAGTGCATCCCCCCTATTTCCTACACATAAGGATTTTCATATCTGTCATCTCTTATTATAAAATGAGTGAAATTATAGGTTAAAAATAACAAATTCACTTATTGTGATTAATGATAACAAGTTCCCTTTCCACATTCATAAATTGCCATTGTGTGGCATATACTGAAAGTTTTTAGATTTAAATGGAAATATTCTGTTTTGTATAATCAGCAATGGTTAAACTGAGTGATTATTGTCAATTTAATACTATTTGCTCAGAATGTTATTGTTGCATTCTGTGACATTCCTAGTCCAGGTTTCTATTGTTTCCTTTGAACAACTTTGTCAGTTTGATGTCATGTATAAAACATTAGTTACCTTGGTAACCACTTAAGTATTATGTATGGTCAAGATGGGTTACAAAAACTACAATTCAAGTTAAAGGAATTACATGACTTGTTATGTATATTTGCTTATATAAGAAAATCATCATGCTTCCCCTTGATGTTCAATATAGTGTATGTCATTTATGACAAGTTAAGACAGTGGTGTTATTATACACAAGCCCATGTTATTAAATCCTGTCTTTAATATCTAAATTCAGCAGACTGCTTCATCTTATATGACGATTATATATTTTATGTCTAGCTTTACTAAAATCATATCATACATTACATAACTATTGTGTGTCTGTGTGGTTTTTTTTTGGATGTTGCTTAATTATTTGAGAGACCACAAGTTGTAATGTTTATTCTTATTATTAGCTCCTTCCAAGCATGTTTATACAGCCCATAGACTTTAAATTATGAGACCCTTCTTGTTTCATATTTGTTATAAGTATATTTCATCCTCACATGCATACATATCAGTACTTCAAGCACGGGCAACAATGCCTATCCAGTTTTGCTAGAATACCATTCATTAGTTCATGTGGTGTGTTTCCAGGCTGTTCTTAAAATATCCAGACCAATATTTGTCCTGTTCCATTTTACCAGCCTGTCCCATGCAGTGGTCACTCTGCCAGTGAACCACTCAACACACCTTTTAGTCCCACAGATATTGCCACAAATAAAATCTGATGACTCTCTAGCACTTCCCAGCAACCCCAAACACCCATATAATCAGCCATCCCCATATGCCCAGCACGTCTGAGCAAGCTCACCTCCCAGACCACTACAAAGGATATTGCACAAGACCAAGTGCTCTTAGTCTTTCACAATAACTCAGACTTCCATTCTTATGTAAGCCCTTAATGTGTTTGGGCCAAAATACATTTTAAATATAAAATTGCACTTATTATTATTATTTTTTAAATCAAGAATCAACTTAATGAGCTAAACAAAGTGTTGGGAGACCATCAATATGTGTACATGTGGTTTAAAATAGCCCTTTTATTTTATATATATATATATATATATATATATATATATATATATATATATATATATATATGTTTTTTTTTCTTTAAACCAAAAACTTCATTGCTGAGAATCATCTCAGATGCTCCTCAGAGCTGTTAAGCATTATCATCACTCTGTCTCTGTTACCATAGCAAACTGGGAATGTCTGTTTCTGTTAGTGTGTCTCTGTACTGCATACCAGAGGTTCACAATGCACCTGAAGCAAAGCTTCACTTCACTGCAACTTCAAGCCCTCCCTTTCAGTGAGGCAGCAGCCAGGAAAATAACAGAGAGCAAAAAGATCAAATAAAAAACCCAACAATTTGCCACAATAAGGGAAAACACATTCTTCCAGCTTTCCCATCTCTCACTCAGCAGATGTATAAACAAACTATTCTCTGCCAAAATATTGCAAATCACAATTTTATCCACCCCTTTCCCATATCCAGGCTAAAACATCAAATGTCTCTTCCTAATACACAAGCATCAGTAAACCTTGATCACAAGCCACAATCCAGAGTTCCTGAAGAAGAAAATGGCAACAAAAAACAGCTGCCAGACACAGCTGCATCTGCACATACCATGTCAGGCTTAATCAAACAGCACTCAGAACTATGATACCTGCCATAATTGATACTAACTATGTTTAGACAGAGTAATAATGATATTTGTACTAGCTGCCAGACACAGCTGCATCCACGCACACCATATCAAGATAGATCAAACAGCACTCATAGCTGTGATACCTGCCATAATTGATATTAACTATATTTAGACAGAATAATGATGGTATTTGTACTAAGAGCTTGCAGCTTTTATTCAACCAGGATATACATGACATTTCTAAATCATACTTTAACTGAAGAAGGCATTAGTCTCCATGACAGTATTGTTTTTCAAAACACTCTACTGTTACTGCTATTATATACAATGTTAATTTGTTACATTTGATTCTGAACTCTGATGAATGGTACCTTGTTGAATTAGTTAATTAATTACTTAAATTATTATAAGTAAAAACAATGAAAAATGAACAAGCTAAGTATTCATTGAGTTCAAGTAGGGGAATAGAAACTTCTATGTTTGTATTATATGTTGCTTTGTTTGACTTATATATAATCTAAATAGTAACCATTTTGATCTACCTTTGTTTGTGAAGAATTATTGGATTATTTGAACATTCTGAATAAATCATTACTGTTTCTCAGTTGTTTAAGAAAACCTCTTTTTTTAAATAAAAACAGATGACAAGTGATGTACCATATCAGTTGATACTTTGAGAGATGTAGTTGTAAGAGTTATTTTTTGAGACAGCTATCTTGGAATCATTTTTTTTTATTTCTTCTTTCTAGCATCAGTCCAAGGATTTATTTCTTGTATTCATTTAAGAGTAGGGGCCATCCATTCCATTTCTTCTGGGATTAACACTACATTGTTGTTTTTGATGAATATAGTAACTTCTTCTAAGTCATTAAAGGTTCTCATCTCATTGGCAAAAAGTATTTTTATCTTGGCTGGAAAGGCCAGCTGTGCTTTAATGTTGTTTTGTTTCAACAGTTTTATTATTGGCCAGACTTTTTTCCTTTGTTCTAGTATTCTGGAAGAATAATCATTGTCAAACCTCATCAGGCTTTGATTGTATTTTAAGGGTGATTTTCTCCAAGCAGATTTTAATATTAGTTCCTTGTCCAGAAATGAAAGAAATGTTATAACTACAGCTCTAGATTGAGTATTTGTTGAGTTTGAAGCAGGTTTTCTCAGTGCTCTATGCGCCCTTTCAATTCCAAATGAAAGTCCATCTTTCAAGTCTAAAAAATCAGGAATCCAGGCTGTTAAGAATGAAATAATGTCTTTTCCTTCAGTGTTTTCAGGCAGATCAAAGATCCTTATGTTGTTTCTCCTTTCCCTGTTTTCTAAGTCATCTATTTTGTTAAGCAGCCATGTATTCTGTTTAAGCAGAAATTCTTTTTGGAATTCTTCCTCTTTGAGTCTCCCTTCAGTGTCATTTAGAGAAGTCTCTATATTTGTTATTTTGTATGGTGTTTCTGTAATAGTTCCTTAAGAGTATCAGTCTGTTTTTGAGACTTTAATTTGAGGTTTTCTAAGTCATTTTTAAAGCCATCCATCTTCAAAGATAGTTCCTGTAAGGAAGATGTTATCAATTGCAGTTCTTTTTTCAAAGCAGCATCTGGATGAGAATTCCTTGAGTTGTTCATATTCAGTGAATCAATATATCTCCAAGTTACTTGACAGGAAAATTTTTGTATACCTCCACCAAAATTGATATTTACATAGTTTAGTAGTTTATCTATAGATTTCTGATGTTTTAAACTTGAAAATAATAAAAGAATTCCTATATTACTATACTAGTTTATGGAGCTCTCAGAATGCACTGTTCTCAGTTGGCCCTTTAGGGTTTGCCCCCTTTCCTTACTAAGTTTTATTCTCACTTGTTCAGGTTTTATTGCTGATCTTTCATCAATTCCCAAATATTTATACACTTGAGCAAGACCTCAAGTTCTTTTATATCACATTCTTGTCCCAAACATATGTTTTCCTGATGCTGCAGTTTTCGTGCTTTAAATGTTGCTTTTGCACATTCATCAAGGCCAAATGGCATTCTAATATCATCTGACAAGGTTTTGACAACCTGCAGCTGTGTTTTCAGTTCCTCATCTGATGAGCTATACAGTCTTAAATCATAAACAAATAGAAGATGAGAAGGCTTTAGGCTTTGTTGTTTTCTAGGAGCCAAATTGTAGCCATGGCCTAAGCTGTAAACAGCTTAATGGGTTAAGGGCAAGGCAGAACAGCAACAGTGACAAAGAGTCACCCAGGAATATCCCCCTTTGAATTTTAATCAATGCAATTTGTCCTTTATAATGTTTTAGTTACAAAGTGGTCTGCCATTATTTCATGGTTGTAATGTAATCGATCAGTGTAGGATTTATCTTATGCATTTTTAAGCACTCTTTTATCCATGAATGTAGGATACTATCAAATGCTTTTTTGAGTCAATCCATGCCATACTTAGATTCTTCCCCTTTTTACAGTTTTCCATTATGACTTTATTTAACAACAAATGATCCTATGTTCCATATGATTTTCTTTTATTGCCCTTTTATTCTACTGCCATGATTGAGTTTTCTTCTAAATGACTATAAACGCTGCCAGCATCAATTCCCATGTATAGTTTATATATCATCGGAAGGCAAGTTATTGTCAGTTTGCAGGTTCAGTCTTAAGTAGGAGCATTGTGTTATCTGTTATTAGCCAGACTGGTGTCTATTTGGGTGCGCATATAAATAGTTCCTACTCATGGCTAGGTCTTCATGCAAAGATGTTAATACTTTTAATCAAAAGTTAAGCACTGCATCTGGGCCTGGATTTTCCAGTTAGAGTCTTTTCTTAACTTTTGTTTCAATCTCTCTGGATGTTACTTCATCCCATTTCATATCCTGCACATTTAACCTTATTCTTTCTTTTACTGCTTTTATCCAGTGCCTCTCCAAATTGTTCTGCTGATGTTGCAGAAGAGGTTCCGATTCCTAGACAGATTATTTGTAATGCATATATATTGTATATAGTGTATGCTAGACACAGGTCATCTCTTAGCACTCTGTAGGATACTAAGTATAGTTACATGGCTCTGTTTCAGTACATATAGACCAAATTGTTAAGGCCTTGTATTATTTTAGTAAGATATCTCTGTGGGCATTCCAGCTGTAACTAGCCTCCTTTTATTACTTGTCTGTCTCTGGTCTCAATCTCTTTTGCCTATGTTTCTACAGCCATCACTACCCTCTTTATTTATTCTGAGTCTCACAAACAAATTTTTCCTTCCAGTGCTTTGATATCTATGTTCAGGGCCTCCAGCTTTATTAATGTAATTCCCAAATTCCCTTTTACATTACAGTATACATCTCTTGTTGCAGCACAACCCTAGACTCTGTCAAACATATTCCATCACTTTTTTAATTAAACCACTAGATGCATTACTAAAGGTCCCTGATTATAAACACCTTTGCTATGCCTTAATCAGGTTAGTCATCCATTCCACTCTGGCTCCATGAGCATCTGCCTGTTTTATGTCATTTTATTCTTTACAAAGTATTCTTCTCCAAACATCAGTAGAATTTAGAGGTGGCCAGCAAATTGCATTTAGTTCTTCGCATATGCCTGGATATCTACCCATAGCATAACTGATGAGCCAAAATTACACCTCTTTGTTTCTGTAAATTAATGCAGTAAGAAAATGCTGATGTTACTTCTGCTTATCCAAAGTCAGTTAAGGAATTTATGATTATGAGGCAAGCTACCAAGATGGAAAATTATAGTTTCAGTAAATAGAGAAACCTATGAATTCTGAAACGCTGCTTCTGATTTTTTTGTGACATAATGTAGCAGTTTTAGTTACTTTGAATATGATGTTCTTCATATTTACATTCTAGTCTGGATTTGATCTGGTGCTTCATAAAGTAGAAGACGATGAAATAAGAAGACTATCTCTGTAATAACTTTATTACTGTCCACTAGCTATGGAACCGATAGTATCTGAATTAAACATGGATTATATTTTTGGATAAGACCAGTGGTTTTAACATGCACTCAATCTGCTGTTAAGGTATTTGTTGAAATGTCCTTGTGAAGCTCAAAAACCTGCATACAGATTTCAGGAAAGCTGATAAAATATGTTATGTTTTGTGACTTTAACTGCCTGATAATTGGAGCAGATCTGCCTCTTTTGTCCTCCGTACTGCTGAAACATCCATCATATGTCTAACAATAGCAGGATAGTTTGTCAGAAGTCTTGACAGCATACTCCTGGTTTGATAACCATCTTCTTTATCCTGTGTTTATGGGACAGAGTAGAATAATCCCCATAACCTCTCTCTCAGTATACAGTATACAGATCAGATCAGATTAAAGCAGTTTGCTTATATAGTTTAGAGTCTAGAAAGTGATTTTTTCCACACAGGATCAGTAACGCAAGTAAAGTTGTACAACAGCATAACATTCAAGTTTAGCATCTTTTAGATGTGTGACTTCATGTATTTTGATGTCTGATATGACTGACACCATATCAAAACCGCAAGCAACTAACTTGATCATCAGTTGTAGGATTTGCAAATTATTTTCTGATGCATTCATTAATGTTAGTAAAATTTTGCCTGCATTTCCTTTAACAAGAGTGTCAAATGCTGCAGATTTAATTCTGAGTATATTTATTTATTTATCTATCTATCTATCTATCTATTCATTCATTCATTCATTCATTCATTCATTCATTCATTCATTCATTCATCTATCTATTTAAATATAAACACACAAATGTTGTCTTTAGTAAAGCTATTATCATTTGACTGCAACTTCTAACACGGAGAAGTATTCTTCAGATATATCATAGAAATATATATATGCAACACATCTGTAAATAAACTGTATGGAAATGTTTGATTACCAATACACTAGGCTTCATTCAAGTATACATTATTTGCACTTAGCAAAATCTGTCATAATTCAGGATGTCTAATTTTTGTTTTCACTCGTTTTAAGCAGAACAAAATATTTTTAATGAAAGGAACACTCATTTTTTAAAAAATTATTTTCCTTCCATTTTTGAACACGTTTCATTAATAACTTTACAATAGAAGGGTATCAGATTATACACAATAAACAATAAACAGCTTTTCATATTTTGATGTTTTCTGAAATTGAGTATTGTTTCCTATAAAGCATTAAGATTTCATAATCCATCACTGCTATATCACTGCTTCGTAGCACTCACTTCACTATACAAACTACTAGATACAATACTAAAAATCTTAGAATATAAGCACTTTTGCTATGGAGATACTGATTTAGACAGCGATTACACTTGAGCTGTATATTACTTCCATGTTTTATGTCATCTTATTAATCACAGACTATTCTTCTCTAAACATCAGTAGTACGTAAAGGTGGATAGTAAATTACATTTAGTTTCTTTTGGATCTCTAGCCTTAACAAGACTGCTTAAACAGTCATAATGTAGCCATTTATAATCATTTTTGCAATAACTGATAAATTGCTGTATACAAGTACTAGATAGGATGAGGGAGCTTAGACTGAAGAAGCAACATTAAGTATTTATAGTCTTCAACTGGCTGAGAAACTGTTGTTGAATTTTTGAGAGTTAGTTAATAAAAGTATTTTTTTCTAACTAGCTGTAAAAGTCTCTGCATCTGCCAGTGCTTAGTGACTTAATTCATGTGAATATAATTCTTTAAGTGAGGTCCTTATCTGACCAAGGATGAAGAAGGATGCAATATACAAGGTGCTAATAGTTGCAAATGTTAATGCCTAGTTACAGTGAACATCCAGGTTGTGTGATACACATTATTTCTAGAAATTTCCACTCTGAAAAAAAAATACACTCTGAGGATAGTATATCTCTGTTATGTGTGTAGCATCCTGAAAAACATTGATAAGCTACATGGTGTCAGGATGAATAAATATATTTGCTTTCACAGATGTATGTATTTAGAGTAAAGAATTATAATTTACAGTTGAAAATATTCCAGATGACTACCATTCTCTTAATGTAGTTCACCTTAACAGAAAAACTAAAAGCATTAGATACAAAATTCAGTTTATTTCTCATTGTGTGTGAGAAAGCCTGAATAGTGTAGTGTAATATATTTGTGTATGCTGCTGGGGAAGAATCCCTAAGGTACTGCAATGTTTCACTTCTCATGAAGATGAAAAAGACAAAAAGACAACAAACATGGAGTAGTAGCTTAATTATTCTAAGCCTAAGAAAGAAAGTTGCCATTTATTCACTATTTTTATTTCTTCACAATGGCACAGTATCATTGTTAAACTTGTTGAATAACAGAGCTTAAGAGTAAATTTAATGAGTTGCACAATTCATTAATATGACACAAATTAATTTATGGTATAATAAATGATCAAACAAGCAGCAGAGTTTTAAAAGAAACAAACCTGACCTCATCTAAAGCTGTTAGTGTAAGCAGATGTATGATTTTTATTCATTCACAGTTGAAAGTAGTACTAAGTGAGGAAACAGATATTTGCAAAATCAAATGTGACTCAAGCAGAAAGGCAAAAAAATAAAAAATAAAAGGAGAATTAAAGTACAAGTGTATTGAGACAATAATGGAGACTAGAAAGCGAACATGCCAGATGCAAAGAAATTATGCAGTTGAAAGCTAAACTCATTTATTATGTTTGACTGTATGCACAAGAAGAAATACTTCTTTGAGTTTAATAAATTTTATAGGACGTGCTAAAAGGAAGCACTCAACAAAGATGTGTAAAAGGAAAGACAAGTATGTTTAAATTAATGCATATGTTGTTGAGAACCACAGAAATTAGTTGTTTTCTGATGCCATTAAAATGAAAATATAGATACATAAAGTGATGAATGCATCAGAAGCAGTTAGACAAGGATTCAAGGTAGGCAGTTACGGAGAAATTCTGAGAATTAATAAACTAAACATTGAGTTTAAGCTACACAGATAGAATGTGCAGTATACAAACAATATTTTGTCTGACAATACCTTTGAAGAACTGGAATTAAAAGGCACTAAAAGGAGAGCTGAGTGTGAAGGATGTGCTTGTACACTCATAGTCATACAGGCATCTGAGAAACTTTGCAGAATCATAGCAATAATTAGATACTATGAGGAGTTATAGCAATGACTGGATTCTGCACAAAGTCAGAGTCAATGGAAGGAGAATCACTATTTCAAAGACACTTCTACGAATTCCAGACTTGGACGAATATGCTAAAGCGTTCTCATTATCTCGTTATTGTTCACTATATCATGCTACCCTCCCTAGCTGTGCCTAAACAGAAGCAACATTATGATGTCTTTTACCCTTTGGAGTTTAAGTTGGTACCAGAATACCCTCCCTAAACACCATAAATCCCAGCACTCTATTAACTTATTTTATTCAGTTCTTGCATCTCCTTCCAAAGCCTCAGACTGTCTACCGTATGGCAATCCTCTATCCTCCTGTTGAATAATCTTTATTTCCTTCTAGAAGGAACTCCAGTAATGGACTATTTGTGGGAGAACAAAGGTATCAGGTCTTTAATGGATTTAGCTACCACAGTTGATAAGGACAAATATCCTAGTTAGTTATGAAGTCCTGCAAAGAACTTAATACTTATATAGATCTGATTTTTGAAAAATTTTAAAGCTTAGATATATGATTTATGGGTCCCCATTCCCTCAAACCCTACTCACTTTCTAGTCTCTTTCCAAAAATCAATTTGACATGTAAGCCAAAAGATTGTTATAAAGCAACCGATATCTATAGACTGTTGCTGTCTTCCAATATAAAGGACACTTAAGCCTACCTTCTCTCTTGGTTTTGCAGCTGAACAGTGAAGTTCCAGAATCATAACCTGACACTGTGTTAAATGTTATCTGCTGTTTGAGGTCCTTCTCTTATGTTTTTGAAAAAAAGATTCTGTTTAAGTGTAAAGGGTATTGAACTCCAGCTGTCACAATATGGAGAGGATTTACACTCAGTGTGAACTGTCAGGTATGTGGGCAGATTAAACCTGCCCTAAAATCATGCATTTTGGTATTGCCCCAGCATGCATCAGTTATGGATTAGGGTCACTTCATGGCTTAATTCCTTTTTACAGCATCACATTCCTTTTATTAAATCCTTCCTGTGGGTGGGGCTTCTGCCAACAGTTCACCAGTTAGGAACTTCCCACCTCCTGTCGCTACTGCAAGTCTCAGCTTCAGTTAGAGCTTATCGAACTTCAGTCTGGAACTCACCTTCTTCCTTTTCAGAATCTGAGATCTTTGGATACTTATGAAAAAGGATCATATATATAGAATATACCCTAGATTCTCAGAAAGTCCTTCTCAATAAAGTATCCAATTTGGGTCACTACTTCATGTTCCAAGTGGGATAACTTTCAATGAACGCTATTACACCGATGACTTCCCCCCTTAGATCCTTATTCCAAGTAAAGTGTTTTCTGCTGTTTATCAATGCACGTTGCACTCCTGTGACTACTATATTATTATTGCTTTCTTGTGTATAGTATCTTCTTCTAACACCCAGACATTCTCACTGCTCTTTTTTGTATAGGTATAATATTTTCCTCTTAGTGTATGCATTCATGTTTTCTTTTTTAATGTATATTGTACCAGAATAATGATTTTTTTCTATCAATTTAATAAGAAGTTCTCTGTATGTATTATACTCTTTTAAATGCTTAGATCAGTTGATTTAGCTGTTGCAAGCAATAATATGTTTAAAAAAAATTAACCATGCAATGCCATATTAATAATCAGATACCATGTAGAATCATAATTAAGTACCATGCATAGTAAAAGCGATAATCAAATACCATGCAGGATCATCAAATCAGATACTGTACAGAGTTGTAGCCATAATCAGATATTGGGGAAACTCAGAGCTATAACAAGATACAATGCAGTTGCAGCAATTATCAGATACTGTACAGAGTCAAAATAATAATCATATATTAGGTAGAGGATCAGCAATAATCTGATACCATGAAAGGATTAGTAATAAGCAGATATCATGCACATAATCAGATACTATGCAGAGTAACTGCAATAATCAAATACTGAGCTGAGTTCTATTAATAATCAGACACTGTGCTGACTCATACCAAAAACCAGATACTGTATGGAATCATAGCAAAAATTAGATACTGTGCTGAGTCATACCAAAAACCAGGTACTGTATGGAATCATAGCAATAATTAGATACTGTGCTGAGTCATACCAAAAAACAGATACTGTATGGAATCATAGCAATAATTAGATACTGTGCAGAGTCATACCAAAATCCAGATACTGTATGGAATCATAGCAATAATCAGATACTGTGCTGAGTCATACCAAAAACCAGATACTGTATGGAATCATAGTAATAATCAAATACTGTGCTGAGTCATACCAAAAAACAGATACTGTATGGAATCACAGCAATAATCAGATACTGTGCTGAGTCATACCAAAAACCAGATACTGTATGGAATCATAGCAATAATCAGATAATGTGCTGAGTCATACCAAAAACCAGATACTGTATGGAATCATAGCAATAATCAGATACTGTGCTGAGTCATACCAAAAACCAGATACTGTATGGAATCATAGCAATAATCAGATACTGTGCTGAGTCATACCAGAAACCAGATACTGTATGGAATCATAGCAATAATTAGATACTGTGCTGAGTTGTAATCAGATAGTGTGCAGCATCATACCAATAATTAGATACCGTGCAGAATCATCAAATCAAATACTGTTGTAGCCATAATCAGATATCAGGGAGAGTTAGAGCTACAACAAGGTACAGTGCAGTCACAGCAGTTACCAGATACTGTACAGAGTCAAAACAATAATCATATATCGGGCAGAGGATCAGCAATAAGCAGATATCATGCACATAATCAGATAATGTGCAGAGTAATTGTAATAATCAGACAGTGAGCTGAGTTCTAGAAATAATCAGATACTATGGTGAGTCATACCAATAACCATACTCTACAGAATCATAGCAATAATCAGATACTGTGCAGAGCCAAAGTAATAATCTGATATCATGCAGAATCATAATCAGATACTGTGCACAGTCATAATAATAATCATATACTATGCAGAATGATAAAAACAGATTATATGCAGAGTCATAACAATAATCAGATATTGTGCAGAGTTGTAACAATAATCAGATGCCATGCAGAGTCAGAGCAAGAATCAGATACTGTCTAGTGTCATAACAATAATTAGTTACTAGGCAGAAGATTAGCAACAATCAGATACTGTGCAGAGCCATAATCAGATATTATGTAGTCATAGCAATAATCAGATACTATGCAGCATTCTAGTAATAATCAGATAGCACACAGAATCATAGAAACAGATGCTGTGCAGAGTTGTACTACTAATAAGATACTGTGTAGAGCCATAACAATAATTAGATACTGGGAATTGTCAGAGTAATGATCAAATACCCTGCAAAGTCATAATCAGATGCTGTGCAGACTAATAGTAATAATCAGATACCTTGTAGAATCATAGAAACAAGTGTTGTGCAGAGTCATAGTAATAACCAGACACTGTACAGAGTCATAGCAATAATCAAATATTATGCAGATTTGTATTAATAATCAAATATTGTGGAGGATCATAGCAATGATCAGATACTGCCTGGGGTCATACCAATAATCAGATACTGGGCAAAGGATTAGCAATAATCAGATACCATGCAGAGTCATAATCAGATACTGTGCAGAGTAATAGTAATAATCATATACTGAGCAAAGTTCTAGTAATAATCAGATACTGTGCTAAGTCAATCCAATAATCAGATACCATGCAGATTCAGAGCAATAAAAAGATACAGTGCAGAGTTAGAGTAATAATCAGATACTGTGCAGAAGCATAGCAATAATCAGATATTGTGCAGTCATTATCAGATATTGTGCAGAATAATAACAATAATAAGATTATGTGCAGAGCCATAGCAATAATCAGATACTATGCAGAGTAATAGTAATAATCAGATATTGAGCAGAGTTCTAGTAATAATCAGATATTGTTTCAAGTCAATCCAATAAACAGATACTGTACAGAATCATAGCAATAATCAAATATCATGCAGAGTCAGATCAATAAAAAGATACAGTGCAGAGTTAAAGTAATAATCAGATACTATGCAGAGTCATTATCAGATATTGTACAGAATAATAGCAATAATCAGATACTGTGAAGAGTCATAGTTATTGTGCAGAGTTATAGCAATAATTAGATATTATGCAGACTAATACCAATAATAAGATAATGTGTATCATCATAGAATCAGATACTGTGGACAGTTGTCGAAATAATCATATACTGTGCAGAGTTGTAGCAATAAAAAGATACAGTGCAGAGTCAGAACAATAATACAATACCATCCAGAGTCAGAGCAATAATCAGATACTGTGCATGGTAACTGCAATAATCAGGTATTGTGCCCAGAGTCATAGCAACAAAAGACTTTATGAATATAATGATTTACTTACAGGCTTGGAAAGCTTTAACAGGTTTAGGAAGCTTGTCAGAATACTACATTTCATTTAGTTGATTCCTGATGCTATGCCAGAGATGTAGGCTCCCAGGAAACTAAAAGGAGTTCTGAATAGCTTAAGTGAGCAGGAATAAAGCAAACTGCAAGCTTAGGTTTGCCCTAATGATTAAGTAAATAGAGTGGTTCTATGGTATAAAACATGATACAGTTTAATATGTATTGTGCCTAAAGATCAGAATATTACAATTAAAAGGTAGCAACATCCATTTTTTGTGCAGGTGAAGATTGTCTCAGCCATGCCAAATGCTAAGTAGTTTTCAATAATGTATGCAAGCCAGGGATACTTGCAAAGAAACTGGATAAAACATCTTCAGACTGTATAAATTTAATATACTTTCTGGTAATATTCAAATACTTTAGATATATCTTTGGCATTTAATCTGTAGCAGAAATATTCCAAAGAGCTAAATGCATATGCAATTAAAGTCTTGGAAGTTGTTGCAAATGTATCTGATGCTCCATTACCATTGAGTGAGATACCAAGCAGTTGGTGAATAGAGTAAGACATCAGAATTTCAAGATATGTAAAAATAAATGTAAACTAAGTGTAACTATTCTGACATACATGGGGCATATTTTACTATCAAAGTGAAAGATTGCACAGCCTATTGGTAAATGTCATTGACAGATACATAAAAAAATATGTGATATAGAATAAGAGCTGTTAGAAATAGTGCATGGCTATAAGAAATACTATGAATATTTATATATTTAATATATTTTAACTATATTAGGGCAATAAGAATGATGCAAACATAATTACCCCTTTTTGTATACCCATGCAATATTCACAAGCTGGTTCTTAGTCCATTATACTGTGGTAACATTTTAGAGCACTGTGGGTTGTGTGATATGATTACATACAATTCTCAGGCTATAATTTTAGAATTTGTTGCCAAGGTTAGTCCCACTAGATTACTGGGTTCTTCTCAAGGGAAATGTTATGTGGTATTCATATTTTCATACTGAGTAGAGAGATTATACAGGACACAAGGGAACTTCCCCTACTCCTTTGATCTCACTTCTGGTGCATTGGCATCTTGCATATCCAGAGAGTGATGATTTTGTCTAAAGACAATGGCTTACATATATGTTCTCATACATTATCTCCTTTGAGGGACCTATTGAAAAATGCTCCTGTACAAGTTCTGCATTGTCTGATGACAGAGATGACAATAAGGTTCTTATTCAGTTGTTTGATGAGAACAAAGTTACTGAATTGTCTGCTCATACCTGTGGGGATGCTATGGAGAGATGCACTCCTCTATGCTTCCTGCGTCTTCTGAAGTTCATTACAATGTGGAGGTGTGCTCTAATTTACCTTCTGAGTTAGAGTCCATAACTCTGAGAGCTATTGATGTATTGCAAGAAATGGGGACTTCTAAATCTTATGCAGTAGTTGTGTCTGGTACTACAGTACAGAATTCTAAAGATAATCCTGTTTTGGGATATGGCTGAAAAATAGGCATGATTTATGGGATAATGTGTTTGTTCCTTCTGTTTTATCAATAAGGAATATTCATGTCATCATTCATTTGGGTTCAGAAAACATTGAAGAACAGACTTTGGAAAATTTTGATGTGGATCATTATTTACTGAAATCATTTGAAATGAAAAAGCAAACTTTTCCTTGGAGCTCTTATTTCATGTCAGCAAAGACTGTTTCAAACTAAATCTAAAATTCAGGATAAATGAGGACATTAGAATTTTAATCAAATGAAAGTTTCTTTTTTTTTTTATTTACATTGCTCCATGTTTCAATTACTTATACTCTACCTGTACTAGATGTCAAGAAATTGTTGACAGGAGTGCAGGTTTTGTAGGCCCCTCTTAAAATAGACAGTTGCAAAATTCTTTACCTACCAAGTGTAATGACTATAAAATAATATAACTCTTCCATTAAATATATAGGGCAACCTAAGTCTTGTTTTGCATGTGGAGAGTTTCTTCATCTTCTAAGAACTTGTTCTAAGAGGTATTTTAGTATATGTGGGAAATTTGGGAAATACTTCTAGCTGTGTGCTGAAATATTATAAGTGTAATAGTCGAGAGTTTTGTTGCATTTTATTCTATCCACTGCAGTTTTCTTGCCCTTCTACTACTTTAAAGGTCTGTATGTGTAATAGTTGAGAGTTTTGTTGCATTTTATTCTATCTACTGCAATGTTTCTTTCCCTGCTACTACTAAAAAGGTGTTTGTGTGTGTGTGTGTGTGTGTGTGTGTGTGTGTGTGTGTGTGTGTGTGTGTGTGTGTGTGTGTGCTTGTGAAACAGAGATTATACTTGCTATGAAATCAGGTACACCTGCAAGCAGTTGCAAGCACTTGAGGTGAAGAAGCAAAGACACATCTTCTGTCAAAGCATGACACACGCAACAAGTGGAGGATGAGCAGGGGCATAGCAGAGATTCTGTACCTTCTATTTAGTTACTTGTAAGTTCAGTTTTAAATGGACAGATTAACTAATTTGTTTTTGCAGTCACTTCTTCTTCGTTCGCCTTTTCCCAGTTAGGGGTCACCACAGCGGATCACCTGTCCGCTCATGATTGGCAGTGGAGTTTTATGGTGTTGAGTTGCCAGCCCAGCGCCCAACCTTCCACAGAAGGCACACACACACATGCACTCATGTCTAGGGCTAATTTAGAGTGTCCAATCCACCTACAGCATGTCTTTGGGATGTGGGAGGAAACTGGAGCACCCGGAGGAAACCCACGCAACCACAGGGAGGACATGCAGACTCCGCACAGAAGGCACCCCAGCCGAGGATCGAACTGGAGAGCCTCTTGATGTGAGGTGACAATGCTAACTGCTGCACCACCGCAGCCGTCTGTTGTTGTTGAAGTCACTGATTGATGAAAACAAACATTTCCATTGCATTCATTGTCTCATGTATAGCACACTCCTACAGAATTTAGTAGATGCAGACACAAATAAGTGTGTAAAATGCATTGAGTTCACTTACTTTGCTATGGAATTGGAGGGTATATGAAAAGAGATTTCACCACAAGTGGTTGATTGTGAATTTTTAATAAGTGATTAGTTGGATTTAAGGTGCATAGCTCACACTGAACAAAGTAAGGTTAATATAGGGGATCTTACAATTTCTGAGGGTTTTCAAAATGATATTATTGCCTTTATGGAAAATAATAATTCCAGTTATAACACAGATATGTTGGGGAATCATGTACTTTTATTCAGAAAACCATTCGCAGTGGACACTTGGGCTCAGACAGAGCTTACTAAACAACAGAATAACCTTCTCAAAATAGGCAGTGGACACTTGGGCTCAGACAGAGCTTACTAAACAACAGAATAACCTTCTCAAAATAGCTTTATTGTAGACTGAATTAGATTTTCAGGAAAAGGCAGATGACTTTAATATGAGGAAAAAAAGAGAAAAAGAGACAGCAGTCATAATGACGGCATTAGCCGCTCTGATTCAGCTTTAAATAAACTTAGTAAGATAAGAGCAGCTGGAGGTCATTGTTAGTATTGATACAGAGAATGTGACAGTTTGTAGTATAGGAGGACGTAAACTCCAAGATATTTATGCAGGCCTTGTCAAATTAATAGAGAATAGCTCAGTAATTATACATGTGGATATAAATGATCTGTCAATGACCCCTCTCTTTCACATGTATAGGATGGTTGCAAGTATTTCAGAATTTTGTTTAAAAAAATGATCAATGTTTGCTTTTCAGAAATTTTGCCCTCACTAGCTTTATCAGATTACCAATTCACAAAAGCTGCACTAAATGGTTACTTAACTAGTGTATTCAAAAGGGCATTGATTGCATTAATTACTAGGATAATTTTGTGAATGACACAAGTTTGTCCAGGCAAGACTTAAATTTTGAATTATATAGGTGGTAAATTGTTAATTTAGAACTTGACTGATATTGTGAAACATTTTTTTCAGGAATTAAAGCTAGTTACATCCACGCTAAACACCCCAGTTTACTAAAAGTGTATCATGCTAATGCTCAAAGTTTGACTAATAAAATAAATGAACTAAATGTAGACTGTTCAGTAAATAATTATGATTTGGTTGTAATTACTGAATCGTGGAATAGGAAAGGAATACAACTTCCTGGATACAAATCATTTAGCTGCTTGAAAAATAATGGGATAGTAGGAGGAGCGGTTGTTTTTCTGGCCCTGTGGCTAAATATTAGCATGTTGGAAGTGGATTATAATTTAGAATTGATTTTTTTATTTTATTTTTATTTATTTTATTTTACATTTGTTAACTGGTAAAGTCTGACTGGACACAGGTCCATTTTCAGCGGAGGCCCGGGGAGATAAGCTGCAAAAACACATAGAATCCAAGGTAATTACACAGAACATTCATTTAATTTCATGAGAACTTTCATTGCATACACAAAAAGGAGATGAAACATACAGTGTGGAATAAATTAAATTAACAATTCATGCAATAATCAAACATTGAGGTATAGAGTATCAAAGAGGCAGTATTTCGTATTCATGAGACAGACTGTCTGAGAGTAGTTGGGGTACAGAGGAGTTACCTTTTTAAGGGTTAGCCTGGTAAATGGCATGAGCATAGCCAATTATTCTGAAAATGGTTTTTCAGGAGTTTTTTAAACTGAGTAGTTGAGGTGGTAGAGGTTGTTTGGCTTGTTAGAGTCTTCCATCTTTTTGGCAATGGCGCTGGCAAAAAGGGATTTGCCAGCATCATTTCTGTGGTTGATGATTGTTATGAGGTTCTGATTGCTGGATCTAAGAGTTCTAGTGGGGATGTGTGGTTGTATGAGTTGCTGTAGTGCAGGGGTTAAGTTGGGAAAGTAGTAGAGTTTGTGAGTAGTAGACAGTCGATTGAGTAGTAGCATATGAGGTAGCTCCAACCAGTTGACCTGCTTAAGTGACAAACAGTGGTGGGACCTATAAGAGGCTTTGGTAGCAAATTTGGCGATTTTGTTGCAACAAGATTCCATTTTATTTAGGTCAGTTTGATGGAGGTTAGTTAAGATGGGAGAGGCATATAAGAGGATGGATAGGAGATGGGTCCTTGCAGTGGTTGCTTTGGTGTTATTAGTCATAAAGTGTTTATTCCTATAAAGGAGTCCGAGTTTTTTGTTAACTTTCTTGATGGTTTGAGCAATATGGATGTCAAATTTAAGACTGCTGTCAATTTCAACACCTAGCAGTTTCATGTGTGTGGTAAGGCTGATTTGAATGTTGTCTTTGGATTTGATGGAGAAGCTATCACTTAGGGGTGGTGGTTTTCCTGGGACAAATATAATAAGTTTGTTTTTTTTTTGGGATTGAGACGAAGTTTGATATTGGTGAACCTTGTTTCTGGGTGGGTAAAGTAGTTTTGGGTTAGGTATTGAAGTTCATGCAGTGTGGAGGCGGCGCAAATAAGGGTGGTGTCATCTGCATATTGTACTATTGACACAGAAGGTGAGGATAAAGTGGTGTGGTTAGTATATAGGGAGAACAGTAAGGGACCAAGAATAGATCCTTGAGAGACTCCTATGGTAACTAGCAATAGGGGTGACAGTTGTTTTTTCCAGAGAAATGTTTGCTGACGACCTGATAGGTAGCTGTTAAACAAATCTATAGAGGAGGAGCTTATGTTTATGGTAGATAGAGTGTTAAGAAGAATGCTGTGATTAACCATATCAAAGGCTTTTGATAAATCTAAGAATATGGAGGATACAAACATACCCTTGTTTCTGTGGTTGTTAACTATATCTGTGAATGATAGAAGGGCTGTGGTGGTGCTGTGAGATGGTCTAATCCCATGTTGTGAAGCAGAGAGAAGGTTGTTATCTTTGAGGTATTGCATTAGTTGAGTGTGAACCACTCTCTCTAATATTTTGGACAAAGGTGATAGGATTTTTGTTGAAGTATTAGCTGCTGACTCTGATTTGTGCAACAGTTATTCTAAAAAACCTGCATTATAAAGCACTGATAACCTCCGGTATATCAATAGCCTGGTTATGGTTATGAATTATAATAACCTGATAATATCAGGTGACTTTAACTTTCCAGTGATCAGTGGATCTGATGACACAATGGCAACAATGTCAGAGAATGAATTTTATAATTTATGTACATTACACAATTTGATTCACATGATTGTTTTCCATCAAGATCAAATAATATCTTAGATCTCTTACTTTCAAACATTCCAGATAAAATTTCTGAGGTCAACCAGCTGTGTCCATTAGGCAATTTAGATTAGCTTTTGTATTTAATATAACTATAGCTTTTCTCACAAATCAACAAAAGAGTATTTTTGAAAAGTCGAAGCTGTTTGATCTGAATATTATTTATCAAATAAATTCTATGGACTTGAATTCCTCCAAAGTAAATAATGTTGTGAATAAATGGCAAGACTTTGAAAACATTTGTAAATTTCTTTTGCCTGGATGTAAGAAAACAATAGCTAACAATTTACTGAGGACTATACCTCCATGGTTGAACACTGGTTGTACTAAACCTCTGAGAAAAAAGAGAAAAAACATTTAGGACCTGAAAGAGGTTAAAGAGAATTTGTTTAAAATTGGCTGATAATTTAGTCTCCAGAAGATTAAATGTCTCCTTGAGATTAGCTAAAGGTAAAACTGAAGATAATGTAGTTAGTAAACCTTGCTCTAAAACAATTGTTTTTACATTAGATACATCTGTAATAAGTTTATTTCTGTCAGACTGATTTCTGTTTGAGGTGAAGTGCTGAACACTGGATAATTATTGACTAATTTGCTCAATGAACACATCTTGGCAGAAGATGCTACACTTTTTGATGATGTCTTTGATGTTCGAATTGCAATATAAGACAATTGTATGTGCCTAGTTTTCACTTAGACCCTTGTACAAATATATTTGAACCACATTAAACAGGGTAGGGGTATGGGATAGGACCTAATAATATTCCAGGCATTTTTGGACATATTGCAGTAAATATATTTTGGTTACTATCACTCAGTTTTTAATACACTGTTGTATTCTGACACTGTTCCTCCTAGCTGGAAATGTGTGGACATAATTCTAATTCATAAGGGGTACAAAATGGACAATGTAAGTAATTATAGACCTATCAGTCTTACTTTGCTGGTGGGAAAGAGTTTTGAGAGGTGTATATTTTCTTTTCTTAATCAAGAATTTCAGAGAGGTTTAATGGACTTTACTCAACATGGATTCGTAAAAAAAAGGTCAACATTCACTAATTTAATTGAATTTTATGTCCCAGTGACAATTGCTTTAGATATGGGCACCTGTGTAGTGATGGTCTGTTTGGATTTATCTAAGGCTTTTGACAGTATCTTTCATTCTGCTATTATTGATGCCATGCTCAAACACAAAGGTAATCCTTACAGTGTTCACTGGTTGGCTAAGCTAACTGGTTTTGTGGTAGATCGCAGAGAGAAAGGACAGAACATTTCACATCTAGCTGGCTTAAAGTTCAACCTGTCATTTTCATTTATTCCTAAGATATCGAATGTCTGGATGGCCAAGTATGCAGACAATATTAAACTAGGTTGTGTTCCATTGACAGAGGATATTGACCATTTCAACACTTATATGTGCTTGGTAACTGAATGGTTAGACTTAACTGGACTAAAAGTTAAAAAGGATAATACGGATAAACTTTGCATTTTGGGAAACCAGTGGTTGAATATCAAATAAACTTAGGTCCCCACAAGTTGCAGAAGATGACACAATATAAGGATTTTGATGTTATTATATGTAGTCATTTTAGGTATAGGACTAATAACTTAAAAGTTAAAGCTAAGCATTAAAAGTTATTGGGTTATTTTTTAAGAACTTTACAACAATAAATAATGACTTTTGAGGCTGTTCATAACATATGTTCAACCCATCACTGAGTACAACATATTATTTCACTGGAAAGGTGCTCTCCTGGTTTTAGAAGGTATTCAACAAAAATTTACAAGACATATCATAACTTGTAGAGATAAATCATACTCATCTTGACTGGAAAGTCTAGGCCTCTTTTCAATTAGTTACAAATACCTGAAGGGTGAACTTTGTGTAGCCTACAAGGCCTCTTTAGTGAAGAACATCAATCTCTACTAAATATTGAATTGTTGAATGCAAGCATATTAGTCAGATGTGCATATTTTACTTACAAAATTGAGGAGTCAAGGACAGTCTTAAGAGAAAATTATTTAATGCAGTCATTGCTTCAACTTTGCAACAGGGCTCCTTTACATATTTGATGGTCTTTTTCTTTGCAGATATTCAAAAGGCAACTTGATACCTAGTTGGTCCCAGGGTATATACATTAACCGAGGAATCTGCAGTCTGAATGGCATTTGGCCTTTACAAAGGAATTCACAAACAATTGAACAATAATAATGGATGTGACTGGATGGGCTGTCCTTTGTATACTACTATTTCCTCTGATAAGGAAGTTCATAGTGTTCTGGATAAAGCTTCTATAGCTGAATATCCAGTAATGCATCAAATTGCTGATATTGTTTCTGTTAAGAATTTTTCTCATTCTGTTATCTCTGATACTGCAATGGTGCTTGCTAATTTGAATACTGTTGAATCTTTATCAGTTGAAGGGGGAAGGCATGTACTTATGACCTATCCTCCATTGGAATCCATTGGTGTATGTGTGAAGTAAAACAAAAAAAAAAAAAGCAAGAATTAAAACCAAGCTTGATAAAGCTAATGCAAATATGAAAAGGGGTACCGGATAGTTTTGTTGCCCTTTCTGTTAATTTTAATATTTTTCTTGATAATAATATCATACCTCATTGTTTTAAAATGGTGTAAGATGTCCAAGCAGATAATATTTGTCTGCTGGGTGTCAGATTTTTGTCATCATCCCAAAGGCTGCAGATGGAAACATTCTGGGGAATACCAATGATTTGGTCTTTTGGTACTGGTACCTCTTCTGGTTCTGTTTGAAAATCCAAACATAACTTGTTTAGATATGTTGATAGCAGCAGTAGGTTGGCTTGTTTTGATAGATTTATACTATTTTGTTCTTTTAACAGAATGATTGGTATTTATGGTCCTACAGGTATGTCAGACAGGCAAGATTTATTTCCTGTTCTGAAGCATTTTTATTAGTGACTTTGGATATCATTAGGAGAGGAGATTTTAACGTAAGCTGAGAGTCTCATCTTCTAAATTTGCTAATGTGAAAATCATGCATTAATCTATGTATATCGGGAAAAATGTGTATATGACCTTACCCGGGATTTACTTTTCAGAGTCAGATATTTAGGACTGAAATTGTCTAATTTCTTTCTTCTTTCTTTTTTTGAAAGATGTTTTACCTGTAAATATTGTGAAGCTACTATTGGTAGTTTTCTGAATATTTAGCTATATGTGCTCAGTTTGGAGAAAAACAGTACTCAGTGCAGTTAGATGTTTTACCAATTAATGAATGAATTAATTAATTGAATTTAGGTCTAGGGATTTAAACCTCTTCTGCAACATCAGCAGAATGATTTGGAGACAGGTATATCTTGAAGAGGATATTGCTGCTCTGGAAAAGACTCCCCATCTACATAAGGCAACATTTATCCCTGTTCATTTCCAGACACACCTTACATTTATGGATGGGAAACTGAAAATTTGCCCCAGGACTGCCCCCTGCACTACTAATGAACAGAGGCAGCTCTTAAATGCTTTATCTCATGCATGGGTCTCCTCAAATGATCTACGGTGTGATGCAGGTTATTTCATTCAGAGTAATATATAATTATCAAACATGGGATTGGTAAGGCTAATCTATAGCCAAATGGGATACGTTATTTTGAGCATAACAAGAGAAACTAGCTAGGCTTAAAATAGCCCAAAAGGGCAGCTAGCCTAGTACTTAGCTATGAAGCTATTAATCAATTTTATCTTGGATGATACCTATGTCTCATCTTGTTTCATGTAGTTGGATCACTTAACTTTTTGCCCTTTGTTGTATATCTAGGATTAGAATTTCTAAGTTAAAGTATAGCTCAATATATTTGCTGTGAGATACTATGTGTAGGAAAAATTCTAAGCATAATTATAGAATGTTAATAACTAATTTTCATGATGATCTAGAAGCTAATAATATTGATTGCCTGACTATTCAACAAAATATTTATAAAGTAAACTATGAGAGAATAAAGTGCTTGTTTAGTGACAGCCTTATGTTACTTAGGTTTAAAAGGTGCTTCTTTCTCTTTTTTAGGCAAATCCTAATATTGTTAAAATTCTGTTATGGCTCATTTAAAGGATGTGAAATGAGTTGAACATGATAGAATTCATGATATGTTATCCTGGACTCTTGCTTATATTGATACTAGCTTGGGTCAATATTCCTGTGCCAATTTTTTTTTTTTTGAAAAGTCCAGTCTTTTAGTGTGGAACCATAATAGCCACAACAAATCAATGCATTGATCACTTTGCAAGAGTTAGACAGTGTTCCATGCAAAGTTAAAGCTTTGAGTTCCCTTGGCATAGATGGAAGGAGTTATTATATTTTCATGAATATCTGATTTCTTATCAGAAGAAGATATTTTTAAAAATGTTATAATACATGGCTAGAACATGGAGTACAGTGTAGTAAAACTGTAGACGGTATACTGAAGCTTGGAAATAAAAGGTGATTAGCATGTGTTAGCTAACTAGAGACCAGAGACTATCTGTAATTGTGATTATCAGATTTTAATATGTATCTTGCAATATAGAAATGGTAAAAACTTGAATACTATCTTGTTGCCAGAGCTTAAAGATATCCAAAGATAACAGATTCAAGACAAGTTACTTTTTAAAGAGATTGTTTATTAAATGGTTAATTGTAAGTCTTCAGGATGTTTATAGTCTTGTGACAAAGGGAAAACTTTCCAAATTTATCTCACAGTCAGGCTTGGAATGTACTCAAGACTTAACTACATTTTAAAATACAGCATTTGATGAAATCTGTGTATTTTCTTTCTACATTAAAATAATGATTAATGGTTGGTTTAGTGCTCATGTTGTTGTTAAATGGGTAGTTAAACAACATCATGTATTTATCATTACTATTTGTCTTTACTAATGAATGCTATTTCTTCTGGGTCAGGTTTTGGTCCTTCTGCTATATGGGAAGTATGTGAATGTGTTTATTACTCTCTTTTGTCATTGTATGCTAATGATTTAATATGTATGTCCAAAATGGAATGGCTTTTGAAGCTCCATTTTTACTTCCTTGACAGAGACCCTTTGTTTTTTTTTTTGGATAACATTTGAATGTTTCTACATGCAAAGGTCTGGGGATAATTGCTTCTATTGATAATACTGATTTTTACCTTTATAGGTACAGATATTCTGGGTATAAGTTTTAGGACAAAAGAATATGTCCAAAATGTTAATCTAAACTCCTTGATAGTATTTTTACATTATATTTATTATGGGTTTCTTTTAAGTTGGCTTTCCTTAAGAAGGTATATTTATTTCATAATGCTGTGTTGGTCAGATTATCTTATTTTGGGAGCATATATGTGTTCCTGCTAAATGAGACCACTGAAATATTATAGCACTAAACCATGGCTAGGTGTTGGTAATGCTGGATTTACCCACATCCTACCATGGGTTATTGCTATTATACAATGACATTATTTAAGAAAAAATACTTTTCTTAAACAATGTCCTTGTATAATAGTGGCATGGTGTTCGTATGCTCTATTCCCATATCTGAGTGCATTCTTAATGTACTGGGCATGCATTTGGGACTTTAGTTCTCACACTTACTCAGTACATCAGTTCTTTGGAAAGGAAGCAACAGAAACATGAAGATCTCCACAGATCCTTTATTTTTTTAAAAAAGGTTGAGATTTGGATAATTTAGAGGTATGAGAGAAACAGGATGGAGAAAATACAATGAGAATAAGGTACATTTCTTTAGTTTTGAATAGCGTACTTGATTTTCCTAGTATTTTTTTTCCATACTGTATCTGTTGTACCTCCAGAATTCAATTTATTTATGGTCAAACAACTAAAAAAATTATATCTAGGTGACAGAAGTTTTTTTTATTGGTATATGTTCGATTTACAATTGGCATGTTGGTTGGGTTGACCAATCAGTATGCTTGTATTTGAATGTTAATGGCCATTCATTGTATAATGCTTAACTTTTTCCATTTTAGAGTTCAAGACTGAATCCTGTTAAAATAGAAAGTTGTGGGGCGGACTAATTAAACCTACTGTATATTTATTTTGGAATTTGAAATTGGTTACTGAAGCTGATAAGTCTTATTTGGATCTTCACTATTTTAAAAAAAAAGATATTCTTTTAGTGAGTGGTGTAAACATCGAATAAACTTATGTTTATGGTGGACTATAATAATTTCCACACATATTATCTTAAATAAATTATGGAAAGCTTCAGTAAATTCTTTATGTGACCATAGGAAATGATGCTATTTGCAGATAGTCTTATTATTTTTAAATCAGTCCTTAAGAAAATATCTCTGTATTGGAGAGAAACTATTTTTGCATCTGTAGGAATGGTCTGATTTTTATGAAGATTTTTAATATCTAAATGATCAGTTAAAGCTCATATGACATATACATGTTTTTTATGGGTGTTGTACTTTATATCAAGAGGAATAGACCTAGCATGTTTTTTTTTCTTTTTTAGATTATGTAAGGGTTGATGGTTTCTGATCCATGATGGCACCTACAATAAAATATTTATTTTTCTAATATCACTATCAAAAAAAAATACTGTTTGTGTTATACAAATCTATTCAATCAGATAAAACTTGTGGTGTTGACCTGAAATATATGACTGTTTTATGGTTAATCTGCAATAGAAGAACTGAAAAAATATTCAATAAAATGGTAAGGAATGCTCTTAAGTACATTAAAATTGGATTTGCTTGAAAGGTTGGAGTAGATGAATTATTGTTACTATACATTTTTTATGTCTAAGATTTTCTTGATATTTGTCTTCTTGCTGCCAGAAATAAGTATTATCTTTCATCTTCTGCTGGTCTGTTCTTGTTTTTTTTTTTATATATATATATATATATATATATATATATATATATATATATATATAGATATATATTTTAATTCTTTGTGTTTTTTTTTTAATTTTTTGCAGATAAAATATCCTTACTCAATTCAGGCAGATGGAGCTTCAGTTTAACATCTCATCTGAAGTATGGCATACTTAGAATGAATGGATGATGAATGAATCAACTTCATAATGAAGGTAACTTTGTATATTTAAAGATTAATACAATTTACATTCTTCTAAATATTGTTTAATATTTCCTTTATTTCACTGTCAACCTTGGCTATATATTGTACACTCAATCTTTGTCAAGTCCTTAATGGCCTTACTGTACTTTTTATTGTTTTCCTAAATGCTTTTCTTACTTATTATTGTCTTTTCCATTGTGTCCTAGGGTGTGGCTGAAATAGTCCCTGGACCAACTCACTTACCCAGTTAAAAAGATATAAATAAATAAATAAATAAATAAAAGTATGATAAAGAAGGTAGCTGGAAATACACCAAACATGCTTGCAAACTGTTAGAAAAATATGTATTAACATATGTGTGCAATGCTTATTTTAAATAAGGGAAGATTAACACGTTTTTATTCTATATGCAGCATTAGTTCTATTTGAAACTGAAAACATGCTTTTCTGAAATTGTGCTTTCTGACACTGCAAGATGCACTCTGACCTAGTTTGCTAGCACAGCAAAATACATGTTTATGCTTTGGAAATGTACTGGAAAGCAGGTGATTTTCTGCTAGGTCAGGAAATTAAATGGAGAATAATAATAATTTCTGTAGATCCATTCATTATGGACAATAAGCTCTGTTCGTGCTAATGAAAAAGTGCACAAGCTGCAAGAAAGTTAGATACTATAAACAATGAACTGCTTCGGAAATCTGTACTTGCATTGTGCTTGAATTAGCCATAGTACCTAGACTTGTAACATCACATAGCAAGAAAGTTATAATTGGCCGGTGGTCGTCAAGGCCATCCTGTTTACTGAAAAATCTTTTTTAAACTTTGAAGAGTCAGCTAGAAATGTGAGAAACATCTGTAAAGTAACAGAATTGTGAACTGGTGGTCTACTACGTCAGCCATAGTGGGCAATGCCTTGAAAGAAAGGTATAATAATTGTGACACTTCCTGATTTTAGTCAGACAAACTCTGTAACTGCATTTTTTGTCTCATTGCGCAAGAATAAAGATACCTGAAATGAACCTTATGCTTTTGGTCTTTTGAAGTATTTTTCTTTGACATTTTTTGGTCCTTCGACCGGAAACCCTCGTTTAGCCTGGGATCAGATGGGCCAGGTGGCATGAAAGTGTGCAGGGAAGATATCATATCGGATCTTCTTCATTGAAAGACCTCTGACTGAATTGTCATGCAAAAGAGGCCAGCCACTTTTCTGATCTACGACTGAAGGCAGGTTCCGTTTGAACAGTGAGTGACCAATCGCTGAGGCTCAGGTAGGGTGAATCTACTTTTTTCTGTTTTAGATCAGGGACTTGATTGTATTTGTTCTGTGAGAATTTTGTTAAAATTCAGGTACAGAAATATTGCTATCTTGTCATAGATCAGGGAAACAGAATAAGTAGGCAGGTAGTCTGAAGGGACTGTAAACACTTGGTGGTACTACATTAAAAATAAAAGGGTTATGCAACATTTAAAAGGTTAAAACAAAATGGGCAATACGTGCACAAAAACGAGAAGACCCCAAAGCCCACCGTTAACCGAAGACGCAAAATATATGCAATCACAGTGTGCCGACGTTAGATATTATACTAAATGGGTTAATAAATATGAATTTGATGGGAAACTAGAAAGATCCTCACTTATCAAACTTATTAGACAGCTAAAAACCGATTCTAAAGGTCGGGTTAAAAAACAGCGTAAATTAAGAGTTCCTCAGGCACACAGGTGGATTGAGGAAGCAAACCGAAGAGAACAACAGAATAAAAATTCAAAAGCGATGTTTCTAGACAAAAAGGATAATAACTTAGTTATAGCATCGGCCCCTTCACCCCCTCCAGTTCTGGTTCCCTTACCAGTTCCCTTACCGGAATATGAAGCAAAAGAACAAACTGGTCCACCTCCACGATATCCAGTTATTCCTATAAAACCACTACCGTTTGTTAGAGATCCTATCGAGACTAGGTCTCGAACACATAATTTAAAAGGGGATATTGAATTATATGAAATTAATGGAAATTCATGGGGTATTAGTGAAGAAGAGATATGCCCACTCATAGAAGTACCGAATCCTCAGGCAGGACAAGAAGGGCAGGACCCAACTCTCTTAGTATACAGACCGTGAACACTGGAAGACATCCAGAAAGCCACAGAGGGAATTCCCCATCCAAAAGTTAATTTTAGAAAGTTCTTAGAAGACTTACAGGGCATGAGATTAAGTTATCACTTAAATGGAGAGGAAGTAGAAAATGTAGTCAGACAAATAGTAGGTCCAGATTGGCACATGATCAGTGGCAACTGGAATCCCCGTGATTCTGCACTTAGGCCCCTCCCACATAGCAGCGCAGAACTAGATAACAGAGTGAAAGGTCTGACAGACCAAATTTCTGAGAAATGGAAGCCTAGGGCAGAGTGGACTTGAATTAATCAGTGCATCCAACAAGAAAGTGAAACTGTTGATAGATATTTTGCCAGATTATTAGAATGTTTTAACAACCACTGTGGAATGCAGGTGCCTGAAGACCAGACACAAGATTCCCCATATGAGCAGCAGTTAAAGAATGCATTTTTGAAAGGCAGTATTGCACCCATAAGTAGTTCCATTACTAAACATATGGTAGACCATCGTACAAGGAGATTACAATCACTGCTTGAATATGCTAGACATGCCGAAAGGCATTTTAATAACAAAAAGAAAAAGAAAGCCCAAGTATTTGCTGTGGAAGATGGAGAAGTTTATTTAGTACAGTCCGGACAAAAGGGCAAAAAGAATGCCCAGGGAAACAAACAATCTGATCAGTGATCAGAGGACTTTGAAGGGAGAAAGAAAAGAGGTGAGTGCTTCAAATGCGGGAAAAAGGGACACTTGGCAAAGGATTGCAAGAAAAATAAGAAGGCAGCAGTGGAAGACAAAAATGATGAGGGTGAGGACTGACTATATGAAAGTCAGGAATCATTAGACAGGAATAATAGAGAAAAGACAAATGACAATGTGATAGAAGGAGCAGAGAATGTGATAATAGAGGAAGTGCAGGAAGCTACCGATAGTGAAGAAAACGAAATATTAGACCTAGCCTTACTGAGCTTAGAGCTCTATCTAGCTGACACAAAACCAGAAGTGACACTCCTGGTAGAAGGGAGGGAAGTCAAATTTTTGTGCGATTCAGGGACATCACGAACCCTGGTACACCCCTCCAAACTACCAGAAAATTCAGAATCACATGACTTTATACTAGTAAAAGCAGCTAATGGACAGCTGTATCGGGAGCCTCTCTCCCATAACATTACAATAACAGATCCTGTTTCAGGATTAACGCAGAAAAGCAAAATTGTTGTTTCTGCAAAATGCCCAGTGAACCTTTTGGGCAGAGATCTTATGCAACTATTAGGCATAGCAGTAGTTCCAACCATGCAGGGTATGGAAGCACAGCGACAAACTAATACTTTCGCAGTGCAAATGGAAGGTGAGACATTTTACTGGTACAGCCAGGACTTATTTACGACTGGCCTTGGAGCAGTAATTGAAGAGTTAATGAATGTAGCTATCAGTAAGTTCCCCTCCCTTTGTATTGACATACAACACCTGTTGCACTGTACTCTGTATTATTGTAATACACCAGGACCTGACAAAGAATATGAACAAGAATTGTTTAGAAATCATGCAAACAGATTAGTACTGTGTAATTTGTACTGGGACATGAAAGGGAACAGTGTAGTTAGCTGTTCATTACCCTAGAAGTTCTTTTCACTTTAAAAATCAAATCTAATACCGCATGTTAGTTTAACTAAAGAGAAAGATTTAAAATGGATAAACCTAGGAGAAAAAAATCACAAAATGGGAAAAACAGACAGAATCAGAACTGTCAGAACAGGGAATACAAAGACAGAAACTGAACTGGATAACACAAACACATCCAGCTGTACACTTGTAGTCCAGCAAAGACAGCTGAGAAGCCCTCTTATTAGAAGAGGAAGAAAAAGCTTTGTTAGACATACCAGAAACTCTCTGGTCAACAGGAAAATCAGACGTAGAACTTATTTGCACAGCAGGACCAGTTACTATCCCGCCAAAGTCAGCATTTAGACCAGAAAAGAGACAGTACCCCTTGAGAAAAGATGCAGAGGCAGCTTTGCTTAAGAAGGGAATACTGGTGGAATCTCCTGATTCGCCATGTAACACACCCTTATTCCCAGTTAAAAAAGAAAACAGAGAATGGCGTATGGTCCAAGCTGTAAATGATGCAGTAATACCAAGAGCACTACGGTGCCAGATCCACATACCTTGTCGAATGATTTAAAACCTCAACAGAAGTATTTTTCTGTGGTAGATATCAGCAACGCGTTCTTTTCGATACCAATACACCCTGACAGCCAGTATTGGTTTACATTTACACTTCAGGGGAAGCGGTATACATATACGCGACTACCACAGGGCTATAGTGAAAGTCCAACAATATTCTCACAAGAGATGGCAAGTAATTTAGCGGGATTTATCCCACCGAGAGGTAGTCAAATTTTACTTTATGTTGATGACATCCTGCTGGCCGCCCCTAACCAGTGAGATTGTAAGGAAGATACTATAGCATTATTAAAATTCCTAGCAGTTGAAGGACACAAAATAAGCAAAAATAAATTGCAGCTTTGGAGAAAACAAGTGAAATACCTTGGATATGTAATATCCAAAGATGGCAGAACATTAGATGAGGACAGAAAAGTAGCGATCTTACAAGCACCAAAACCCACAACCAAGAAGGAAATGATGTCCTTCCTGGGTACGACTAATTTTTGTCGAAGCTGGATCCCAAACTATGCTTTGGAATCTGCACCTTGAACTGACCTGATCTTTAAGAAGCCGATGGCAGCACAAGATTTAATACAGTGGACACCAGAAGCAGAATTAACTTTCTGCAAACTGAAACAATTGATAGCATCATCATTAGTTTTAGGATTACCAAATTATCACAAACGTTTTTTCCAAACTGTAGATTGCAAGCAAGGTTATATGACATCAGTATTGACTCAACAGCATGGGGACAAACAATGCCCCATTGCTTATTATTCATCACAACTGGACCCAGTGGTGTGGTCCCTACCCCACTGTGTACAAGCAGTAGTTGCAGCTGCAATGGCAGTGCAGGCTTCAGCCTCAATAGTGTTATTCCACCCTCTCACATTGAGAGTGCCTCATGCAGTCGCAATCATTTTACTGCTAGAAAAAGTAGCATATCTTTCCCCTGCTAGGCATCTTTCTTGTATGACTATATTGCTGAGCCAACCTCACATGACAATTGAATGATGTACTACTTTGAATCCGTCTACCTTGCTCCCAACTCCTGTGGATGGCACACCCCATAACTGCCTGCAGGTAATTGAGCAAAAGACACTGCCTAGAAAAGACCTCACGGATGTTCCCTTGGATGATGCTGAGGTGACATATTACGTGGATGGTTCATGCAAAAGGAGTCCTACAGGACAGAACCTAACAGGTTATGCAGTAGTTTCTGATACTGAGATTGTAGAAGCGAAACCTCTACCACATAACTTGTCTGCACAAGCAGCAGAGTTGATTGCCTTGACACGGGCATGTACCTTACAAAGGGTAAAAGCATAAACATGTTTACAGACAGCCAGTATGGTTTTTCTACTGTACATGTTTTTGCACAACAGTGGAAGAATCGAGGAATGGTGACATCTATTGGCAAACCGATTAACCATGCACAGTTTATTTCAGATTTGTTAGATTCTATTCAGTTGCCTCAGAAAGTAGCTATTTGTAAATGCATAGCTCATACAAAACAACAAGATAGGATTTCAAAAGGCAATGCGAGAGCTGACACAGCTGCAAAGCAAGCAGCCTCAGAAGCATTGCTTTTGAATGAGGAATTACGACCTTCTGAGATTTTAGACTTAGAAATGCTGAAAACAATGCAGACACTTACTACACAAGCTGAAAAACAAAAATTGAAAAAACGAGGAGCAATTCTCAAGGAAGGGCTGTACATCTCCAGAGAGGGAAAACTGATATTACCGTCTAATTTATTTAGATATGCAGCTTTGTTGAGCCATGGGCAGAGCCATGTCTCAACAGGGGGGATGGTACAGTTAGTGAATCGGGTATTCGCTACATATGGGTTTACAAACTACACTAAAAACTTTTGCCTGTCATGTCACACTTGTAATAAACATCATGCACAAGGGGCATTAAAGCCCAAGCAAGGGACTTTCCCTACACCACCGTATCCGTTTCATACTATTTGTATGGATTTCATAGAATTGAGCAAATGTGTAAACAAAAAGTATTGCCTTGTCATTGTGGATATGTTCTCCAAATGGGTGGAAGCCTTTCCGACTAGTAAACCAGATGCAGCCACTGTTGCAAAGACCCTAGTTAAAGAAATTATTCCTAGATTTGGCATACCGGAAAGGATCTACAGTGACAATGGTACACATTTCGTTAACCAAACTATACAACAGTTGAGCCAGTATTTTGGGATTTCTTTGAAACATCACTGTGCATATCACCCTCAATCTGCAGGGTTAGTAGAGAGGCACAATGGAGTTTTAAAGAATAAGCTTAAAAAACTCATGGTGGACACACAGAAGAACTGGGTGTACTGTTTGCCCCTGGCACTGTTGAGCATGAGAACTGTTCCGAATGCAAAAGGACTGACACCTTTCGAAAAGATTTTCGGAAGAGCTTATTATATACCTCAGTGGAAACCTCTCATGCCTGCAGACAAGCAGATTGGACACTTGCAGAGTATATGAGGAGTATGCTGAATAACAAACATCTTTTACAGTTTAATTCTATTTCAGATAAAGACCAAACCAAACCATCCGAAGTAGCAGTAGCCCCAGGCACTTGGGTCTGGGTGAAGACAATCAAAAAGAAGAATTGGACGACACCAAAGTGGGAAGGTCCGTATCAAGTACTGCTGAGCATGCCCACAGCAGTCAAGATTGCGGAACGTTCATCTTGGATTCATTTGACACACTGTAAACTAGTCAAAAACTTTGAACTTGATAAAACTCTTGCTAACACACAGCAGCAGTAGAATGACAAGGCCCAGAGATAATAGAAATACTGAACGACTTCAGCAGTGTTGCATAATCATCTTAATAACTGCATTAGTGACAATGTTCTTTTTGCTGTGGCTTTTGCTGTGGCCTTTCTTTTCTTCAGCCACACCAGCTAGACTGAGCAAACGTGATTCAACACTCATAGACTGGCATCCGAACTTTAACACTTACCAAACAATCAAATATGTGTATGTTGAGACTTTTAATATTTCGAATTGTTGGATTTGCACAGCTATACCAACAGCATACGGGGGATTATTGATGGCTGCTGTCCCCCCTAGGGGTCAATGAGACCTGGGAAAACTTGATTTTTGAGACTACACCTGTAAAATCTAGAGACAAAATTGCATTATTCCTATCTGTTACACAAACAGGAACTGTATGCTTTTTTTAAGAATGTAACGATTCAAGTAGGTTGGAGTAAATGTAATTTAACAGTTTCTTATAAATGTTATATTAAACCTAAAAATGCTAAAAATACAGAAACAATTAGTGATGCAGATTATGACTCATACTTTGAGTCCTTGCATAAAACTGTCAGTGATATACAACATAATCCTGTTCTTTTAAAGCAACTGTCTATTATAGATAAGAAAATGTTTCATGCAGGGAAGGTGTATATCAATACTAAGGTAGAAAACTGTTATTTCATGTGTGGGAAAAAGGCATACAAACGGTTGCCTGAGAATTGGTCTGGCAGCTGTTTTTTGGGTTACCTGGTCCCGGCCATACAACACACTACAGCTTTGCCTCATGGGAGAATTTGAAATGTCAGAGACGTCGCAAAGAAACCTGAAAATCCAATCAAGAAACCTGAGAATCCGGTGGGACAGATCGTAGCAGGCTAGAGAAACCATAACTCCATGACAGACAAAAGTAAACTAGCACACATGGACTTGAGTGACACTATCATATCCTGGGCTGGCATAGCCCCTGCATATGGTGCAGTTAAGTCAATTTGGGAAATGAGAAAACTATCCAAACTTCTCGAGGTCATGAGCAATGCAACTTTTTCTGCTCTTGAATTAATGACTGATGAACTAAATGCAATGAGAACTGTGGTGCTTCAAAACTGCATGGCTCTTGACTTCACCCTAGCGGCGAGAGGTGGTACGTGCACTTTAATCAAAGACGAGTGTTGTTTGTTCATTCCCGACAATAAACATGAGATCAACGATCATTTGGAAGTGATTCAGCAAGTGTCAGACATGACCAGGTCAGGCCCGAACCAACTGATGGACTTTTTCCAGAATTTGTTTCGGGGTGGGGTTCCATCCTAATGAACATCCTGATTGCCATTTGTGTGGAATTACTTTTGTTAGGAGCATGTATTTGCTGTGGTATTCCCTGCATGAAAAAATTAATCAAAGATTTTATAGACATGTCAGTTTCTGAGACTTTGTATCAAAGTACTGAAATTGAAGAACTGTTGAAAAAGGAAACACTTTCAAAAGTTTAAACTGGATGACTCTCTTAGCTGCAAATCCTCAAAGGAAGAGGTTAGGCGAAGAAACAAACTGTTTATGCTTTTGAAATAGAATAAAAAGTGTTAACAGGGGGAAATGTTAGAAAAATATGTATTAGCATATGTGTGCAATGCTTATTTTAAATAAGGGAAGATTAACACGTTTTTATTCTATATGCAGCATTAGTTCTATTTGAAACTGAAAACATGCTTTTCTGAAATTGTGCTTTCTGACACTGCAAGATGCACTCTGACCTAGTTTGCTAGCACAGCAAAATACATGTTTATGCTTTGGAAATGTACTGGAAAGCAGGTGATTTTCTGCTAGGTCAGGAAATTAAATGGAGAATAATAATAATTTCTGTAGATCCATTCATTATGGCCAATAAGCTCTGTTCGAGCTAATGAAAAAGTGCACAAGCTGCAAGAAAGTTAGATACTATAAACAATGAACTGCTTCGGAAATCTGTACTTGCATTGTGCTTGAATTAGCCATAGTACCTAGACTTGTAACATCACATAGCAAGAAAGTTATAACTGACCGGTGGTCGTCAAGGCCATCCTGTTTACTGAAAAATATTTTTTAAACTTTGAAGAGTCAGCTAGAAATGTGAGAAACATCTGTAAAGTAACAGAATTGTGAACTGGTGGTCTGCTACGTCAGTCGTAGTGGGCAATGCCTTGAAAGAAAGGTATAATAATTGTGACACTTCCTGATTTTAGTCAGACAAACTCTGTAACTGCACTTTTTGTCTCCTTGCACAAGAATAAAGATACCTGAACTGAACCTTATGCTTTTGGTCTTTTGAAGTATTTTTCTTTGACACAAACATATCCAGAAATTCTTTAGAAAGTATAGCTCTGAAACTGAAGAATATATTACTTAATCTTCTATATAATTATTATTTAAATGTGAACTGCAGATCAAGCAAGATGCCAGACATAGCAGGTATAGCATGTAGAACATATGTAATATGAAGTAGCATGAAGACAGGAGAGGTGTGTGAGTGTGTATCAACATAGCAGGTATAGCATGTAGAACATATGTAATATGAAGTAGCATGAAGACTTGAGAGGTGTGTGAGTGTGTATCAACATAGCAGGTATAGCATGTAGAACATATGTAATATGAAGTAGCATGAAGACTGGAGAGGTGTGTGAGTGTGTATGAACATAGTAGGTATACCATGTAGAACATATGTAATATGAAGTAGCATGAAGACTGGAGAGGTGTGTGAGTGTGTATTGACATAGCAGGTATACCATGTAGAACATATGTAATATGAAGTAGCATGAAGACTGGAGAGGTGTGTGAGTGTGTAGCAACATAGCAGGTATAGCATGCAGATCATATGTAATATGAAGTAGCATGAAGACTGGAGAGGTGTGTGAGTGTGCGTCGACATAGCAGGTATAGCATGTAGAACATATGTAATATGAAGTAGAATGAAGACTGGAGAGGAGTGTGAGTGTGTGTGTTGACATAGCAGGTATAGCTTGTAGAACATATGTAATATGAAGTAGCATGAAGAATGGAGAGGTGGGTGAGTGTGTATCTACATAGCAGGTATACCATGAAGAGCATATGTAATATGAAGTAGCATTAAGACTGGAGAGGTGTGTGAGTGTGTGTCAACATAGCAGGTATACCATGTAGAGCATATGTAATATGAAGTAGCATGAAGACTGGAGAGGTGTGTGAGTGTATATTGACACAGCAGGTATACCATGTAGAACATATGTAATATAAAGTAGCATGAAGACTGGAGAGGTGTGTGAGTGTATATCAACATAGCAGATATAGTATGTAGAACATATGTAATATGAAGTAGCATGAAGACTGGAGAGGTGTGTGAATGTGTATTGACATATCAGGTATACCATGTAGAACATATTTAATATAAAGTAGCATGAAGACTGGAGAGTTGTGTGATTGTGTATCGACATAGCAGGTATTGCATGTAGAATATATGTAATATGAAGTAGCATGAAGACTGAAGAAGTGTGTGAGTGTGTATCGACATAGCAGGTATACCATGTAGAACATATGTAAAATGAAGTAGCATGAAGGACTGGAAAGGTGTGTAAGTGTGTATTGACATAGCAGGTATAACATGTAGAACATATGTAATATAAAGTAGCATGAAGACTGGAGAGGTGCGTGAGTGTGTATTGACATAGCAGGTATAGCATGTAGAACATATGTAATATGAAGTAGCATGAAGACTGGAGAGGTGTGGTACTGTGTGCCAACATAGCAGGTATAGCATGTAGAACATGTGTAATATGAAGTAGCATGAAGACTGGAGAGGTGTGTGAGTGTGCATCGACATAGCAGGTATACCATGTAGAACATATGTAATATGAAGTAGCATGAAGACTGGAGAGGTGTGTGAGTGTGTATTGACATAGCAGGTATACAATGTAGAACATATGTAATATGAAGTAGCATGAAGACTGGAGAAGTGTGTGAGTGTGTATCGACATAGCAGGTATACCATGTAGAACATATGTAATATGAAGTAGCATGACGACTGGAGAGGTGTGTGAGTGTGTATCGACATAGCAGGTATAGCATGTAGAGCATATGTAATATGAAATAGCATGAAGAATGGAGAGGTGTGTGAGTGTGTGTCAACATAGCAGTTATAGCATGTAGAACATATGCAATATGAAGTAGCATAAAGACTGGAGAGGTGTGTGAGTGTGTATCGACATAGCAGGTATAGGATGTAGAACATATGTAATATGAAGTAGCATGAAGACTGTAGAGGTGTGTGGGTGTGTGTCGACATAGCAGGTATAGCATGTAGAACGTATGTAATATAAAGTAGCAGGAAGACTTGAGAGGTGTGTGAGTGTGTATCGACGTAGCAGGTATAGCATGTAGAACATATGTAATATAAAGTACCATGAAGACTGGAGAGGTGTGTGAGTGTGTGTTTGCCTGGAAGGAGTCATTAGACACCTGGGAATCTTGGAAATGAAGGTGACATTTTTTGATAGCCTTGGGCCAGAAAAAGGAGACACTGGGAACATTAAGTCAGCACAGAGACAAGTAAGGGGAATGAGGTGGGTCTGTGCTTGAACATGCACTTGTGTGTCTGGCAAGGGAATAAAGTGGAAGGATGACTGTGCTTACACGATGTGGCTGTCACAGTTATCTGCCATAGTTGATAATGTGGTTCAGAGACATGCAAATTAGCCATAATGAGGTCTTTCCTCATTGCAGTTAATTTGCCTTTGAATTGCAAAATACTACTTGGTCTTTTTATTGCAAGCCATATGGCTCATGCTGGGGTGTTAGTGAATACCCAGAAAAATAAAAATATAAATACCATGCCAATGCTTGCAGTTTGGCCAACAATCTGTACCAGAATCCTATGTTTGTTGTTGGAAAACAAATAATTGTATAGGAAAAGCACAGACATTTGTATAAGTGCATTAAACTCATTGGAAGAATAACATTCAAAATGTGTAAAACCAGTACTATTGTAACAGAGCAGGCCACATGAGAACTGTGATAGCCCGGAGCTGCAGATTCAGGCTCATATGTTCAGTCTCTAAGAAAAGTTATATGGGAATAAGAAATGTCGCAAAGGAAGAAAATGCGTTACAGAAAAAGCAGACCTGGAAAGTATTGCATTTAGATATTATTGTTATATTAAAACTCATTTTTAATATTAGTAGTACATCTTAATTTGATGCAAAGGGAGCTGATGGAATGCTTTATATAGAGTTTTGTCCAATTTAAAAGGATAGTGTAATATAATGCATAAAATAAATATTTCATATATATGTCATTAAAAAGTGGAATGTGGTGTGTATATATATATATATATATATATATATATATATATATATATATAGATATAGATAGATATAGATATATATATATATATATAGATATATATATATAGATATATATAGATAGATAGATGTACACACACACACACACACACATATATATATATATATATGTATATATATATATATATATATATATATATATATATATATATATATATACATACATATATATATATATATATAGAGAGAGAGAGAGAGAGATAGTTATATATGATAGAGAGAAGCACATCTTCATATGTTAAAGGTGAGTTTAAATGTCTTGTGGTATATATTTGTCTAGAGAGATCATGCTGAGTAAACATTTCATAGTGGCAAGAAGCTCATTTCCAGTGTCTATTTCAATGTTTGTGTCCTGATACACATGACACATTGATAAAACTGCACACACACACACACACACACACACACACACACACACACAGAAATGTGTTTAGAACATAAAATATATTTTTATTTACTTAATGTATTGATTTATTTTTTTATTTATTTACACTTTGTTGACTGGAATGATCCCACTAAGTCAATGACCTCTTTAAAGGGGAGTCCCAAGGTGGTAAAATCATGCAAGTCTGCATAAGTCCAATTCCTTAGAGGGTAGACAAGGGAATCACATTCTTCAGTGGAGCAGAAGACCTCTACTGCACCTGTTACTCATTTAGTAAAGTAAGTGTTCAGTGTACCTGACAAGAAGTCAGTGTCCATACTGTTGCAGGGGTATTGCAATTTAATTCCTAAATTAGTACATTTCCTAGTGAGCATAGCCTACATCAGGCCAGGGTGGAAGGGTGCTGTCTTAGTAGCATGAACTGATATATTTCTGTATGGCACCTGATTCAGGTGTTAACTGTAGTCTGATTACAGTGCCTTTTCCGATTACTTTTGCAGTAATAAATATATAAATTGTCTTAATGTCCACATAGTAACAAACTACGAGGTGAAGCATGACCATATATATTAAATGTAAACATCCACTTAACATATTTTTTATGCAAATCCAAATGTGTCCAATAACAGCTGGAGGCCTTCTCGTGATTTCAAGAGGAGGAGGTTTTTGAAAAAAAAACTGATAGAGTACTTTTGGAAAATGAGTTGGTGGAATTTCTCAGAAAAATGATTCATTTGTTAAAAATTAAGTTGGTGTAGTTGATAAAATGAAAAATATCACATGCCTTTAAGAGTATTGCTTGTTAGGTGTGGAAGTTTGAAATGAATAAGGTATTCTACCACATGAAGAAGATTTGAAAGCAGTAGCACATTATTTAGAAGAGGTCCCCTATTCAATTTTTGTTTTATGCTTAAGTCATTTTTGTCTGATGTATAATGTATTCATTTATGGTATAAAATTTTATTTTTACTCCAACATATGTTAATATATCAGTGACTTTATTTGAAAGGGCTTTCAGTCACAATACATAATTTATGTCTAAATGGTTCGTTTTGTATGTTGATTAATTAATGATTTGCTTTGCATGTTTGGGAGTCATGAGTGATGCACATAATTTTGTTAAATGTGAAAAGCAGTATTTGCGGAATTGTTTTAGAGCATGCCCTTTATTAGAAAGAGATGAATTCTTTAGGTATTACAGTTAGAGAATATTATCACAAAACTGTTTAGAAAATCCACTGCTGTAAACATTTTTACACATATATTAGTTACCCTGTTCATTTAATTAGATCTTTCACTACTGGTGAATATTTTAGGATTTGCAGATACCTGTGAACCACAAGCCAGGGGGAAAACAGCTGTGTGTAGTTTGAAAACTAGGTTATTAGAGAAGGATTATTGTGGTGTTATGTTGCAAGAAGCAAAGCTTTAGATGGTGTGAAGTTACTAGTGTGAAAACCAGAAATAAAAAGTGGAGAAAACAGGATAGTGAAGATGAAAAATATGTTTTGTGTGTTCAGGATACTATATTTTCTGTGTCATTTGTAAAATTATTAAAATTAATTGGCTCATACTGCATTCGGTTGCAAAGGTGAATGCAATATTACCTAGAGTTCCATTTTGTTTCTATCAGGAGACCTGTCAATGTATAGGAGAGATTCTCTTCTGTAAAATGGCTCCAAGTAGGTGTTATTTTAGCTTTAAATGCAGGATTGTTTCAGTGTGGAAGATGTACTGTCTGTAATTTGATTTTAAAAACAAATTAAATTTCTATTAATACAAGACTTTGAAGGTAAAGCAGAACATTGCCTGTCAAAGCAATATGTCAATATACATGCCCTGAGATATGTAGGACAAACCAAAAACTAAACAAACGAGGTACACAACAAACTGATGAAAGTAGTAAAACAAAGTATCCAGCAATGAAGGCGAGACACGATAACAAAGTTGACTGTTTAGTTAATGAATGAAGCGCTTTTCGTTGTCGTAAATATGGCAACTTCTTCAGATTCATACATACAAATACGTTACAAGTTTAAATAGTAAATACAAGAGTCACATGATCAGCAGTCAGCTGATATAACATACATAACTAAAAAGTGACTTGAAAGAATTTCTCCAATCAATTCATCTTACTACATTAAAAAATACAAGATTCAAACTAAACACAAAAACCCTCATAACCAGAGAAAGCTCTCCTATATATTTACAAATGTAAAGAATAAAGATTGTAATGGGTTAGTATATATATATATATATATATATATATATATAAATATATATATATATATATATATGGTTCCCATTCAGAAGCCTGAAACATCATAAGCCTGAAAATCAAAATCCTGAAACCAAAAGCCTGAAAATTCAGAATCCTGAAAACTCAAAATCCTGAAAGACCAAAATCCTGAAAGACCAAAATCCTGAAACTCAAAATCCTGAAAACACAAAATAGACATACTGATGTCATTGTGGCTTTGCTATTGTTAGCCCTGTGGTGTTAGGTCATGCGTTGGGGTCAGATAAGTGTGCGGTTGGTTTTATTTTAGGGTTAGGCGGTTTAAGTGAGTTAGGGTTAGGGCAGGTTAGGCATGTATGCAATAGTGACAAATATTGGGGTTAGGCGGTTTAAGTGAGTTAGGGTTAGGCCGGGTCAGGTGAGAGTGTGATAGTGACGGACCTTAGGGTTAGGGTTAGGGTCAGGGTCAGTTGGTAGATATTAGTGTCTTTATAGTGACATATTAGCATTATTTGTGTTTTCAGGATTTTGAGTTTCAGGATTTTGGTCTTTCAGGATTTTGGGCTTTCAGGATTTTGAGTTTTCAGGATTCTGAATTTTCAGGCTTTTGGTTTCAGGATTTTGATTTTCAGGCTTATGATGTTTCAGGCTTCTGAATGGGAACCATATATATATATATATATATATATATATATATATATATATATATATATATATATATACACACACACACAACACGTTAACATATCCAAACAAATAAATAAATATAAAAATAAAAATAAAAATAAAACAACATATTGCCTTATATTCCTGTCAAAAAATTAAAATTAAAATTAAAACTAAACATTTCTTGCTTTTTAAAACTTAGAAGTTTGACTAGGTAGAGTCCATAGAGTACCCTGGACATACTCGATGAGTTCTTATTTATTCCACAGTTTTGGCTGTTCCACAATTTGTATGTATATTTTCTATGTACATTTTTTATGTACATATTTTATGTACATTTTTGACGTACACACTTTATATAAATTGATACGATATTGTAGTGCACTTTGTTATGATATGGTATTTCCACTATCAAGTACAAGATTTTTGTATAGTGGCATACCTACTACAGTTTTAAAATATAGGGTTTGAGAAGTGCTGACAAACTGATGGGTTTATTTTACGTTAATGTTTTAATTTTTTGACACGAATATAAGGCAATACGTTGTTTTATTTTTATTTTTATATTTATTTATTTGTTTGGATATGTTAATGTGTTGTGTGTGTGTGTGTGTGTGTGTGTGTGTGTATATATATATATATATATATATATATATATATATATATATATATATATATACTATCCCGTTACAATCTTTATTCTTTACATTTGTAAATAGATAGGAGAGCTTTTGCTGGTTATGAGGGTTTTTGTGTTTAGTTTGAGTCTTGTATTTTTTAATGTAGTAAGATGAATTGATTGGAGAAAGTTTTTTCAAGACACTTTTTAGTTATGTATGTTATATCAGCTGACTGCTGATCATGTGACTCTTGTATTTACTATTTAAACTTGTAATGTATTTGTATGTATGAATCTGAAGAAGTTGCCGTATTTACGACAACGAAAAGCGCTTCATTCATTAATTAAACAGTCAACTTTGTTATTGTGTCTCACCTTCATTGTTGGATACTTTGTTTCACTTCAGGGCAAAACAAAAAACAAAAAGGTACATTTAGTATACAAGAACATTTAAGGGATGGTAAAGATATACATACATAAACTGAAGTGGCATCATGTGCCAAATTAGTAAATGAAGGAAAAATGGGGGGAGGGGTACATTTTTAGTGTTGGGCACTTTACATTAACCTAGATGGGGTGTTAATGTAAAAATGTTGAAAAGGCTTGAAGCTAAGTTGGACTTGAACTATAGCACTGTTAGCCCAAGGGTTTAAAATACAGAATGTAAATATCAAAGTTGGTTACGAAATTATATAACTGTTGCAATATATATTTCAAGATGATATTTTTAAAAATTTAGAGGCTAATCAAAAAAGGTTGTCTATTTAAAATGAAATGTGGATTTCATTTCTAATTATTAGTCATTATTGAAACTGCTAAGTAATTAGTATTTAAAGAAATTCTGTAAGTGTAAGGACAATTCTTTGTTCCCCATGAAGGCTATTTACTGAAGAGCTGGGGAGAAGAAAAATGTTTATCTTCCAGCTTATGTTGTGCAATTTCTTTCTAGGATTTGATGAATCATTTTCATGTGTGATGTATATATATATATATATATATATATATATATATATATATATATATATATATATATATATATATATATGTATATATCTGTGTGTGTGTGTATATATATATATATATATATATATATATATATATAGATATATATATATATATATATAAACAGAGAGCAAGAGAGATCTGTATGTAAATTACTGCAGAAAATGAAATAAAGCTGTTATATAATTTGAGAATTTGGTGCTAACCTTACTTCAGCTCAAATGTCGAAAATTAACAGGCACAAATTATGTTGGAGTTCACTAATGAAATTCATACCTCCTGTAATGTTTCTGCATTGGGTACTGCCTTCTTACATGATTCTTTTCTTGATGTCACCTGCCATGGTTAATTAATGAAAATGATTATCAACTGTTGTGGCCTTTTATAGAATACAGAGTAAAGTATTTTCACTTCAATGCTGGTGAGAAAAATCTCTGGTTTTATGTCCATGTCATTTAATATTTAACACAAGCAATTAAGGAATATGTGAGGTAGATAACTTCAACAACTGAAATCTGCAGTGGACTTTATTAATCTTTCTGGCAGTAATTTACTTCTTGTCATGATGCCTTAAGCCTGAATGAAATTTAAACCAAACACACAACTGACAACCTTTTTTTTTTTTTTTTTTTTAAGCTGGGCATGCTGAAAATTCATCTTTACAAACTACTAAAGTAATGAATGGAGCTGATGCCTTAGCACCTACAGGTTAAGATTTCTCATCAGGTATTACTGCCATTCATGAAGATGGTAATGCTTTCTTATTAAAAAGATATTTTCAGCTGATGACAGAAATGGTGTGTTATTAAAACAAGTGGGATTTAACTAGCGTAACCTGTGGTAGTATTGAATGGGGACAAATGATAATGTAAATGAAAATATGAAGTGAAAAATGTTGTTTATTATTTACATTTCATTAATCTGAGTCAAAGGAAAAATAATCATAGAAACACATATATCCCTCTTTAGGATGAAATGTTTATTTGGTGTTCTGTATTAACATTATAGTAAAAAAAAAAAAAACTAGGCCAAAGAAAACCACATAACGATAGTCTTTTCATACAGTAGTTAAAATTCACCATTTGATGAAATTTGATAATTTTCTCATGAGTCTTTCTCACTAATTTCCTGTCAGAGTGTTCCTCTGTGGTCCAGCTAACAAAAATCATGTATAATCCAATAGCATCCATCCCATTGTATTATGTGAGTCCCCTTCCCTGAAACCATGATGTGTCCTAAAAATACTGAGGAGGAGAAGACTCTTTCCATTGTTTCCCACCATTATACTTTCCCCCCCTCCCCAGAAAAGCAAAGAACTCTGCATTCTAGTTTCAGATAGTTGTTCAGCCCTTGCAATCAAGCAGTTCATTGTCATTTACCAGTTTATAAAAGTGTTTGAGGTACCCTCATTGTCTGAGCCATCCTTTACTTATATTACAAACGTATAAGCCTATATAACATTTCTAGATATAACCATTTTTTGGCATGATAACAGTTTATCTGTATTTATTCACCAAACACTCACCTCAACTTTTCATTATCAGGTTTTGCATCTATATTTATGGTTCAAGCACCTCTGGTCTGGGATCAACAGTAAACAAACTTCCTATTAATTTTCATTTCCAATCTACATGTTCTGCTCCATTCCTTAATGATTTTCCCCAAGCTCCTTAACATAGGACCAGACCTAAAGCAAATGGAATATATCAACACTCCTTTCTGCACAGCTCTGGTACATGCTGGTTTAATTTCTACTCCTACCCTTTTCAGACCGGTTAAGGTGGGGCACAATCTATGGATGACCCCAAGCTAGTATTTTTACACTGGGCCTATCCATCTCAGTTTTCCACAAAGAAACAATGCTACTTCCTATATTCTCTCATTTGAAAGGATCCCTTCTTTGTCCTGCTATACCCCTTATGGCACCCATTGCGTTCAGGCCTTCTATTTATCAAGTTTCTTTATCGATCAAGCCGAACCAGCATTTTATCATCCAAGCTTTCCATTTATTCTCAATGATATAGGAAAAATGCATTAATGATTGTTTATTGCACATTTCCACAAAATACAGCAGTTCAAAAAATATTGCTGGACAACAGTGAAGACTTTTTTGCAGGCAGGTCAGACCCCCTGCACCTCCCATGTTGGGGAGACCCCTTCATACTCCTAACTTATATATGCCAACTCCAAGGTCACATAACAATGGAGAAAAGACAATAGTTATTGTTTACTGAAAGCAGAATAAAGCAAAATCTCCATCACCCTTTGGTCAGTTGGTGAAACAGCATCAAACTATCCTCACACTCCTAAAAAAAAACCCTTGTAAGCATTTTGTCTCTTCCAAGATTGCTTATACTTATAATGGATAACAATTTTTACCAGAATTCCCCATCAGTCGTTTGGCCTTACCTTGACTATCTACTGTGTTCTATTCAAAGGCCGCTTCTCTGTTCAGATAAAGCTTTACTTGTTCCACAGTTACTACCTCTCACTCTATTTGCACTTTCCTTCATTCCTTCAACTTTTACATTGGAGCTCTGAGATTTAATTCCAGTTCTTCTCCCCATATGATATGCCCTTTGCCATCCCCAAATCATTCCCCAGTACCCAGGATTGCTTACACAATGGACTATGGGTGTGAGGCATTGTTAAACACCTTATTTCTTTCTTAATCATCGTTTGTTTGTTTTCTAACAAATTCCACAAAATATCTGTTCCTCCTTCACCTGTTTTTTTTATGGTTGATTTTATAGGCTAATAAATATCTTTCAAAATCTGAGACTGCCCAGCTCCTTGCTGTTGTGAGTTGTTAGTCTGGTTTTAGCAATTACTGGTCCTACTTTATTTGAAAGAAAACTGCTGAAAATGTGTTGACTCTTTCTCAACCCTTTATCATCTGAGATTAGCAGAATACATGTTAGTAAGTATCCTGTGTTCTAAATCACTACCATCCTAGTAATAACGGTCCTCCCAATTTTTGCTTTGACTTTTGCCGTACAAATCTTGTGTATGTGTAATAATTTCTCCTCTCATTTTGTTGTTGGTTTCTTATCTGCTTCCCCTTTTAATGTCACCTACTGGGAACAAAACTATCTCTTTCAAATTATACTCCAACATGTGGCTTTTCTTATACCAGTTAAATTTTGTAATCTGCAAAAGAACATCTATGAACTTCCCTAGTTATCAGCCTGCAGTCCTCAGTGAAGAGGAGAAATGCTGGTCACTCAAGACCACAGTTTATAGAAACACTATTGATTTACTTGGTAAACAATAAAAGAAAAGGCAATGCATGGATATGAGGCAAAATCAGGAATGCTTAGATATATTTTCTGAATAGGAATTATGAAACTCGAACTTTTGGCCTTATTAATAGACTGACCATAGTACTTACTGATTTATTAGAAAAAGTGCTTTAGGTGGTAAAATAACTATAAATGTAATCTCTACTGTTTCCCTTGTAGCCCAGACTGGAATTTATCTGAAAGTATTAGTCCACATAGACAGGTTAGCAAATATCGAATAAATAAGAATAAGCTTTCAGAAATGCTTCTAAGAGGGCCGTATTTGAACAGCACAGTTTGTAGGGACTGGCCTGAGATTATTATTATTGTTGTTGCTAATGCTGAGCATTCTGAAACAGTTCAAAAGTTTTATGTGGTTTTGTGGAAACATTGACTATACTAAGGTATGAGAATTACCAATGGGTTTGACTGATTTTGAGCCAGTTCAAGAGGTGAAGACTATTAAGAGATCATAAAGCATTTCAGGAAATCTTAAGCATACCTGTGCTCACTTGTTACTGCTCTTATGTTTCTAAGGAAGACTGGAGTAATATGAGATCAGACTGTTTAATGAAGGTTAGGCAACATCCATGCTCTTTTTCCTACCCCCCAGTCTCCCCACAACCATAAAGCCCCTCCCCAATTACTCATTTGTCCTGTATTACCTTGCATCTGAAGACATTGGATACGGGGAACAAAAGTTGGGAGCAGGGATGAGTTAGAAGATTTTATCAGGATTTACATTTCAAATGAGCTTCCTTTGAAGTAGAATAGTCTGTTCCATGTTGTCCACAGCACTTCCCAGTGAAGGTTTTGAGTGCAGAGTACTTAACTTACCAAGACTAATAGCTTACTTCTATTTTAAAGTTTTGGTAAACTATAAGTTATTTTAAAATAAATAAATCAATATTTCTGATAGCTAATTTGAAATAATCTTAAGTCCAGGAGGACAGCAGGTCGAAGGGGGTTGGGAGGTGAGATCAGGGGATAGGTATTTGGTGAGAGCTCAGCTCAGGGGCCTCACCAAAATGTTCCAAATTGGGCCCAACAATTGCTAAGGACAGCCTTGAAAGCATAACTGCTTTGCCTTTCACATTTTTGACAGAAATCCTAAATAATGACCCTTGTTATGTTAAGCCACCAGTTAACAACTGATTGTCTACCTTTTACAAAACCATTTTCATTCCTCCCTCACATAAACTTGAGAAATATTTCCTCTTGCTTCTATCTTGGACTGTATTTTGGCTTCAACATTTACTACCAAGATTAGGCTAAATGTTTCCAGTTCCTTAATTTCGTTCTCCTGTTTGGTAGTAGCAGAAGTATTACTGTTCACATAGGGATCTACTTTTAAATACTGAAGTTTCAAAATTTCAAATTTCTTATGGTCGAGACCATAAGATCAAAGTTTTGAAACTTCAAACCATTTAAATAGAGATCACCGTACAGCACAGAACAATACGTTTACCATTTTCTTCGCAGTAGCTCGACCTTGGAACTTGTATATTTAATTAGTAGGGGGTGTGATGGGTGCAGCGGGGTTGCCCCCTGCAAAAATATATAAAAAAAAGATTGTTTTTGTTTTATTTTTTTTTTATTTACATTTCAAAGTTTCAAAACTTTAATCTTATAGTCTTGAGCATAAAGAATTCCAAATTTTGAAACTTCAAAATTTAGAAGTAGATTCCTCTCATAGACATAGACACATATCCATCATCCCTGCATCAGTTTAATATGTGCATTCTCCATGCATATGTTTAATATGTGCATTCTCCCTGCATCTGTTTAATATATCCATCCTCTCTGCATATGTTTAATATATCCATCCTCCCTGCATGTTTACTATATGCATCCTCCTTGCATATGTTAAATATATGCATCCTCCCTGCATCTGTTTAATATATCCATCCTCTCTGCATATGTTTAATATATATATCCTCCATGCATATGTTTAATATATGCATCCTCACTGCATCTGTTTAATATATCCATCCTCTCTGCATATGTTTAATATATCCATCCTCCCTGCATGTTTACTATATGCATCCTCCTTCATATGTTAAATATATGCATCCTCCCTGCATCTGTTTAATATATCCATCCTCTCTGCATATGTTTAATATATATATATATATATCCTCCATGCATATGTTTAATATATGCATCCTCCCTGCATCTGTTTAATATATCCATCCTCTCTGCATATGTTTAATATATGCATTCTCCCTGCTTCTGTTTAATATATGCATCCTCCCTGCATATGTTTAATATATCCATCCTTCCTGCATATATTTAATATATGCATCCTCCCTGCATATGTTTAATATATCCATCCTCCTTGCATATGTTTAATATATCCATCCTTCCTGCATATATTTAATATATGCATCCTCCCTGCATATGTTTAATATATCCATCCTTCCTGCATATGTTTAATATATGCATCCTCCCTGCATATGTTTAATATATCCATCCTCCCTGAATATATTTAATATATCCATCCTCCCCACGTATATTAAACATTCTGCTATTTTACTTGCCACTTTTACCTGTAAACTCAAGAAGTTCCTTTGGACATACTTTCTTTCCTGTTGCTTTGTCATATTACACAGCCTTAACTGCCCTCTTCCTTCTCAATTCCCTGGCCTATTTCCTCACTCACAAGATCACAGACATATCTTGGTTTCATGACTGCTACTGGATTAACTAATGTAATTGCATGCATAGTTGCCTTGCCATTTGTTGAACACACATTTTGTAGATAGCTGGCACATGTATAAAGTTGTCAAGTGCACAGTTTAATGATTTCTTTTATAACTGACCTGCGTTTTAGTGACTATAGCAGTGTAGTGAAAGATTCACTGTGGTCACAATTGTGCAACCACTAATTCAGTATATTTAAGTAAGGTGATTTTGAGGCAGATATCCCTTATCAGTTGTGAGAAAAGCAAAGTCCCTGCATATAGCATGTCTTTTGTCTTTGCATTTCATTATATTTTTATTAGTCTTGGCAGCATGTGTGCTTGTGTATTAGAAACATGTATTGCAAACTTTATGTTTTCCTTTTGCTTTATGTTTAATTTTGTAAAGATTGCTTTTCATTTCTTGGTGTAATTGATATTTTGGCATCAATGAAATGAGTCAGTGCAAAGGAATATCATCTACTAATGACATGTTCTTATATAATGCCTGACAGAACTCTACCATTGTCATCCGTATATCGATATCTTTTTAAAATTGCTTGTGTTGATGTTTTAGCTTCCCTTTGTTGCTACCTTTTCCCTTACATTCCCTTTTACATTAATTTTCTAAACAAACTGCTTGCAAGTGAAGTCACCATGCCACTATCAACATGTCCCTCGTCTTATCACATCAGTCACTGTTTCTGCTGTCTCTAGCCCATCCGACCTACATTTTAATGTTCTTCCTCTTCTTTCATTGCAGACTTGTTTGTCTCCTCTCTCTCCCGATGTTACTGCAGGCTGTACATTCTCCCTATCCCTTTCCGGTTCTTCCTGTAATCCGTGCTGCTATAGTCACTTCCACAGCATCACATCATATTAATCTTGGCTGTGCCTTTTTATATGCTTGGACCTAGACAACCTCCTGAAAAGCATACCTAAGTAATGTACTTCTCTAAGATGCTTCTGTTACATTTCCATGGACTTCTGCTGTCCTAATTTATCAACAGGCAGACCCAAATTCTCACGAGCATGATATGAAATACTCCTTTCTGTGGTATTGACTTTTAAAGCTATTATTCATATCTTCTTTAAAAACAATCTAGTCTTATAAAACTTCCCAATTGTAAACGTGAGCTACACCTAACACCCATGCTTTTGATTCATATATTCATAGATGCCTTTGTTTTTATCCAGTAAAAAGCTCCTTTTTTCTCAGTATGTTACATTCCTGTCTCCCAAACTTCCGATCATCTTTAAAGATCACTTTTACTATGGTTTTATATTTTTTCCTGTTAAGCCAAAATCTAAACTATTTAACTTAACCTGAAATAAGGTTTGACACTATCTTAATACCTGTTCACTGTTTCATGCATACCACCCCCAGAGAGAAATGTCCAAGCACTGCTATCATCCCAACCACAGAGAGCAATGCCCAAGCACTGCTATCAATCCCCCACAGAGCAATGTCCAAGCACTGCTATCCCCCTAGAGAACAATATCCAAGCACTGTTATCACCCCCCCTCAGAAAGCAATGTCCAAGCACTGCTATCACCATCCTCAGAGAGCAATGTCCAAGCACTGAAATCACGCCACCAGAGAGCAATGTTCAAACACTGCTATCGACCCCTCCAGACAGCAATGTCCAAGCATTGCTATCACCCTCCTCAGAGAGTAATGTCCAAGCACTGCTATCACCCCCCTCAGACAGCAATGTCCAAGTACTGCTATCAAACCCCCCACAGAGCAATGTCCAAGCACTGCTATCAACCCCCCACAGAGCAATGTCGAAGCACTGCTATTGCTCCCCAGAAAACAATGTCCAAACACTGCTATCACCCCCCCCCCAGAGAGCAATGTCCAATCATTGCTATCAGCACCACAGAGAGGTGTCCAAGCACTGCATCACCTCCCAGACAGCAATGTACAAGCACTGCTATCACTCCTCCTCAGAGAGTAATGTCCTAGTACTGCTATTGACCCCCCGGTGCAATGTCCATTAAGCACTGCTATTACCCCCCCCAGAGAGCAATGTCCAAGCACTGCTATCACCCTCCCCCCAGAGAGTAATGTCCAAGCACTGCTATCACCACCCCAGAGAACATTGGGCAAGCACTGCTATCACCCTATCTTTAGAGAGCAATGTCCAAGCACTGTTATCAACCCCCCTCAGAAAGCAATGTCAAAGCACTGCTATCACCACCCCTCAGATAGTAATGTCTGTGCACTGCTATCATAATGTTCTGTTTCCTCCTTCTATAGCCTCACTCTAAAAGGTCAGAACCATAAAAAACAAATTGTGAGTATTTAGGGAAGGGTATGGCATTGCAGGAGTTAATCTGTGTTGGTACCCTTTACCTAAGAGGGGATGAGCATCTGTCTGATAGCAGGATCAGAGATGTGCATTGGAAGATAACACTAAGACAAACTAATTTCCATACTTCACATGGTACAAAAGCAACTGTAATGCAATAACTCAGGTATATTTTGACATTTCTTATTTTTAAAATAAACCCTAGAGTGTGCATTAATAAAGTTATGTGTGTGTGTGTGTGTGTGTGTGTGTGTGTGTGTGTGTGTGTGTGTGTGTGTGTGTGTGTGTGTGTGTGTGTATGTGTGTGTATTTGATAAATAAAATGAGTCACATAGAACTAGACACACAATCATACTTAGACATGGACACAGATATACTCACACATGCACCCATGCACATGCATGCTTGCTCACACGCACGCACACACATACACACACCCACACAAACATATATTAGCATATTAGCACACACACATGTACAAATATAGGCACAATTGAATTATAATGTAATATACCTAACATTTTTATTGTGTTGCGAAATAATTGTCAACAGACAATGACTTGATGTGAAAGGCACTGCTCTACACGAGACTATAAGTCAGCTTATGATGCATGAGTGCTAATGATTGTCACGTTTTGTGGCAGCTAATAAAGGTTGAATGCTCCAGTGCCAATGCTTCAGAAGACAAAAGAAATGTCATCAGCCTGATATGGAGGTGTTTGTGGATGTACACACCTGTGCTTCTATTTATAGGAGCAGCATTATGCTCTCATCACCACTGATGGCAGTTTCATCCAAAAGTAAGAATGTCTGTCATTTCATTTTCTCTGTACATTGCCCAAAATGAGTATGCATCAGTACAAGTGAAATTCTAGCTACCAACAGATGAATACTTAATTTTGCTGCACAGTCATACAGAACTACCTATTTGAACTTATCATACTGCCTGGGCTTGGAAAATTGCTCTGGAACCTAATAGAACATGTTCATGTTTTTCACGAGTAAGACAAATTCTGAGTGCAGGGTTTCTCTTCCGGTAAATAATATATTTATCATGTTAATAAACTGCAATAAGCTTGTTTGTCATGTGTAAAGGCTGTGGTGAAATATTAACAATCTATTTTATTAAATCAGTTTCAGGACAGAAAACTCTCAGCCTCCAAACTGACTTCATTGCTGCCAAATGGAGGACTGCAGCAGTTATTCCTCTGCACAATGGCAGTCCGAGTTAACTACAGACCCATAAATCTGACTAGTAATTAGTAATGGGTGGTGCAGTGGTTAGTGTTGTCACCTCACCGCAAGAGGTTCTCTGGTTTGATTCTTGGATGTGTGCCTTCTGTGCAGAGTTTGCATGTCCTCCCTGAGTTCATGTGGGTTTCCTCTGGGTGCTCCGGTTTGCTCCCATATTCCAAAGGCATGTGTCTGGAGTATTTCTTCCTGGGCCTCCACTCCCAGTTGGACTTAAATGTTAAAGAAAAATAAAATAAATAAACAAAGGTATGTCATCTAAGTCTAAAGATATAATTGTCTCCCTGCACTCAGTCATCATTAAGCAAATAATGGAGTACAATACTTCCTTATGTATGTACCTAACCAGGCACATACAACATGAACTAATGGATGAGGAATCAGAAAGTTACCCCTGGACTGACACCTATATCCCTACTTGACAGAAACAGTTTGTGAATCCTCTGCTATTTGAGTTCACCTAGTTCCCCATGGGTAATTTATCCTGTCATTTACAAACTGGAAAACTTTGTTAGTCGTAAAAAGGTCTCTTAGTCCTATTAGTCGTATTAGCCTAGTTAACTATCTATGAACCTATATGTACAGCTAATCACCATAATTTTTTCTGCACATGCTTTATTCACCCAGTAAGTTATTCTGCATTAACTTTTCCTTTTACAAGTGTAACTTTTTTTTTAAATACCTAGCCAGCTTCAACGCTCTGCTCTCTAACTTAGCTCTCTGATGTTTTTATGCCCTATGCTCACTCCTTAGCTGCTAGCCTCATTATCTAACTATTATGGTAGAAAATGTCTTGCTTATTAACTTCTTCTCTTTACATTTTCACTCATTTGACACGTTTGTGCAGAGAGAGCAGTCATTGCTAAACTTAGTGATGTGTCCACCATTCTGTCCTTTTGCCTTCTTTCTTAGCCAGTGCCACATTGTGCATAAACATAAGTATTACATGAACTTATGAACATGCACAGATTAACTCATTAAAAAACTCCTCCTAACACAACCACAACAACTCACAACATCATGACTCACAAAGCAGCATGACAATCATGCACAGGTGAAAGCACCCTACTGGCAGGAGTCTGTATCCTTCAGCTTCCATCATCATCATCATCATCATCATCTTCTTTTGGCTGTTCCCATTAGGGGTCACCACAGCGGATCATCTGTTTCCATTTCTTCCTGTCCTCTGCATCTTGCTGTGTCACACCAACCATCTGCATGTCCTCTCTCACCACATCCATAAACCTTATCTTAGACGTTCCTCTTTTCCTGTTACCTGGTAGCTTCATCCTTAACATCTTTTTCCCAATATACTCAGCATCTCTCCTCAGCACATGTCCAAACCAACATAATCGTGCCTCTCTGGCTTTGTCTTCAAACTTTCCAACCTGGGCTGACCCTCTAATATACTTAATCCTAATCCTGTCCACCCTGGTCACACCCAGTGCAAATCTTAACATCTTCAACTCTGCCACATCCAGCTCTAACTCCTGCCTTTTTGTCAATGCCACTGTCTCCAACCCATATAACATAGCTGGTCTCACTACCCTCTTGTAGACCTTCCCTTTCACTCTTACAGGTACTCGTCTGTCACAAATCACCCCTGACACTCTTCTCCACCCACTCCACCCTGTCTGGACTCTCTTCTTCACCTCTCTTCCACACTCACCATTACTCTGAACTATTGATCCCAAGTATTTAAACTCATCCACCTTCACCACCTCTACTCCTTGCATCATCACCATTCCTCTATCCTCCCTCTCATTTACACACATATATTCTGTCTTAGCCCTGCTGACCTTCATTCCTCTTCTCTCTAGAGCATATCTCCACCTCTCCAGGGTCGTCTCCACCTGTTCCCTACTCTCACTACAGATCACAATTTCATCTGCAAACATCATAGTCCATGGGGACTAATGTCTGATCTTGTCTGTCAACCTGTCCATTACCATTGAAAATAAGAAAGGGCTCAGAGCTGATCCTTGATGTAATCCCACCTCCACCTTAAACGCATCTGTCACTCCCACCGCAGACCTCACCGCTGTCACACTACCCTCGTACATATCCTGTACCACTCTTACATACTTCTCTGACACTCCCGACTTCCTCATACAATACCACAACCCCTCCCTTGGCACCCTGTCATATGCTTTCTCTAAGTCCACAACGACATAATGCAACTCCTTCTGACCTTCTCTGTACTTCTCCATCAACACTCTCTGAGCAAACATCGCATCTGTAGTGCTCTTTCCTGGCATGAAACCATACTGCTGATCACTAATCATCACCTCCCTTCTTAACCTAGCTTCCACTACTCTTTCCCATAACTTCATGCTGTGACTGATCAATTTAATCCCTCAATAGTTACTATAGCTCTGCACATCACCATTATTCTTAAAAATTGGTACCAAAACACTTTTTCTCCATTTCTCAGGCATTCTCTCACTTTCCAAGATTTCATAAAACAATCTAGTTAAAAACTCCACTGCCATTTCACCTAAACACCTCCATGCTTCCAAAGGTATGTCATCTGGACCAACAGCTTTTCCATTCTTCATCCTCTTCATAGCTATCCTTACTTCCTCCTTGCTAATCCACTGCACTTCATGATTCACTATCCGCACATCATCCAACCTTCTCTCCCTCTCATTCTCTTCATTCATCAGCCCCTCAAAGTACTCTTTCCATCTGATCAACACACTCTCCTTGCTTGTGAGTACATTTCCCTCATTATTCTTCATCACCCTTACCTGCTGCACATCTTTACTAGCTCGGTCCCTCTGTCTAGCCAATTGGTACAGGTCTTTTTCTCCCTCCTTAGTGTCCAACCTTTCATACAACTCTTCATATGCCTTATCCTTAGCCTTCACCACCTCTCTCTTTGCCATGCACCTCATCTCCTTATACTCTTGTCTACTTTCTTCATCTCTCTGACAATCCCACTTCTTCTTCACCAACCTCTTTCTCTGTATACTCTCCTGTACTTTTTCATTCCACCACCAGGTCTCCTTGTCCTCCTTCCTCTTTCCCGATGTCACACCAAGCAACTTTCTAGCCATCTCTTTTACTAGCTCTGCTGTAGTTACCCAGCTATTTGGTAACTCTTCACTGCCACCTAGTGCCTGTCTTAACTCTTCCCTGAACTCCACCTCACAATTACCCTTTTTCAATTTCCACCATTTGATCCTTGGTGCTGCCCTCACACTCACCCTCCTCTTCTTGATCACCAGTGTCATCCTACAAACCACCATCCTATGCTGTCTAACTACACTTTCCCCTGCCACCACTTTACAGTCTCCAATCTCCTTCAGACTGGCCCTTCTACATAAGATATAATCCACCTGTGTGCATTTTACTCCACTCTTGTATGTCACCCTATGCTCCTCCCTCTTGTTAAAATATGTATTCACCACAGCCATGTCCATCCTTTTTGCAAAATCCACTACCATCTAACCTTCTGCATTCCTTTGCTTAACACCATACCTACTCATCACTTCCTCATCCCCTCTGTTCCCTTCACCAACATGCCCACTGAAATCTGCTCCAATCACCAGTCACTCACCCTTGGGTACAGTCATCACCACTTCATCCAACTCACTCCAAAATTTTTCGTTCTCATCCATCGCACACCCAACTTGTAGAGCATATGCACTAACAAAATTCATCATTGCACCATCAATTTCCAGCTTCATAAACATCACTCTATCCGACACACTTTTCACCTCCAAAACACTCCTAGCATACTGTTCCTTCAGGATAATCCCTATGCTATTTCTCCTCCCATCCACACCATGATAAAACAATTTGAACCCATCTCTGATACACCTAGCCTTGCTCCCCTTCCATCTGGTCTCTTGCACACACAATATACCAACCTTCCTTAGGTCCATCATATCAGCTAGCTCTCTCCCCATACCAGTCATACTGCCAACATTCAAAGTTCCAACCCTCACTATCACAGTCCTAGCCTTTACCTGCCTTTGGGCATGCCTTCCCCCTCTTCTCCTCCTTCGGCCAACAGTAGCCCAATTTCTGCCAGCACCCTGTTGGCCAACAGTACTGGTGGCAGTCGTTGTTAACCCAGGCCTCGACTGATCCAGTATGTATATCTGTACTGTTGTCCTCATGTATGATTTGGCAACATTTTACGCCAGATGCCCTTCCTGATGCAACCCTCCCCATTTATCTGGGCTTGGGATGGCACAAAAAATGCACTGGCTTGTGCATCCCCAGTGGCTGGGTTTTACAGATTATGTTAATAAAAAAAATAAAGAAACACTCATAATTGGCTTAGATATAGAGAAAGCCTTTGTTTTCCTAAATTGGGACTATTTATTCAAAATCCTAATGCTATTTGAATTTCCTGCATCCTTTGTTCATCTTCTAAATAATATATATACAAATAATTTAGCATATGCCAGGCTAGGTCCTTTTACCTCTCAATCTATACATATAACAAAAGGCAATAAACAAGGATGTCCTATGTCAGCGATTCTATTTGCTCTGGCTATTGAAATATTGGCAGATTCAATTTGTGACAATATAAAAATCAAAGGAATAGATGTTTATGAACAATACAATTCTAAAGTAATGCTATTTTCTGATGACATATTACTAACATTATCTAATACAAAAGAGACATTAGAAAAATTAGATATATTAATTGACAAATTTCACATGTCTTCCGGACTTCATTTCAATAAATCAAAATCAAAATTTTTATTTTTAAATAGAAAAAAGAACTGCAGACTAAGGGGGATCACATAATAGGGAAACAAGAATCTACCTTAAAATATCTAGAAATTGAGTTATGCAAGGATAATAATGAATTAGTCTCAAAAAAGTACAATAATATCATCAACACAATTAAAACCTCTGTGGAAAAATGGAACAAAATAGGGTTCCTATCACATAGTCGAACCTTTACAAGTTCGAACCACATAAGGTCGAGACCATATGTTCAAATTTGTAAAAGTTCCAGCATTTGAATGGAAATCTCCATAAGTAGAGGTTTCCATTCACTTCAATGTGGTGCGATCTCGGAGTTGGTATATTTAAGTAGCGGGGGTGTGGGGTGCACAGCACTCCATGTGTGGGGTGCAGGGGGGCTTGCCCCCCTGCTTAAAACAAGTTTATGTTTTGTCCGTTGTGTAGTTATTTTTTTTTATATACATAGTCAAAGTTCTGTAGCTTCGAACATAATGGTTTGACCATTAGGTGTTCGGAGTTACGGAACGACTATTTAATATAGACCCAACAAAATAATATTAATATTTGAAGATAGACTACAGTTAATAAAAATGGTTTTACTTCCCAAGATCCTATATATAGTCTTAGCAATACAACTGTTACCAGAAAAGAATATACTTAAAGAAATAAATTCATGTCTAATAAAATTTTTATGGTTTCCCAAAAGAAACAGAATAGCTTTAATACATCATATCAGACCATGAAAACAGGGAGGATTACATTTTCCTGATATAGAAATATATATAAAACCATCAATATCTGAAACAATCTCAAATTGGATAAGTCAAATTACTCTGCAAATTGGAAAGAATTACTAACTGCAATATCAATAAATAAATTTGATTTACAAAAAAAATTTCAAATAGATAAAAACAATTTGCCATGGCACATATGTATTAGTATGCAATATAACATAACTAAACCCACTAAAACGTGTATGATTAATTATTACATTGACTCATTTGGGAACATTATTAATGCAAATATAGATTTTAAAATCTGGTTTGATCTTTTAACAACATTTATAGTCACAAAGAACTTTCCACATAAAATATATAGAGAGATTGTTAATTCCTGGGAACAGAAAGGATTTGTTTGTTGGCTCCAGTGTATCAAAGAACTAAAAGGTTTACATATGCAAGTATTAAAAACAACATACAAAATTCCACAACAGGACTGGCTAACTTTATAGCGTAATCTGTCACATTCACAAGATTTAAGTAGAATAATTAACAATTCTTCATTTAAAGAAATGCCTAAATTTACAAAATACATATATGAAATCATATATAATGACTTTGACATGGGAAACAGTATTTCAAAATTTTACAAAATATTGATAAACTATAAAACAACACCTAAAACCTAATATTGGAAATACATAACAAAAGGACACTCAATTCAAGTAACTGAAGATATTAAAACAAATATCTTATTATCGATAAAATATATATCCTTTACACAATACTGGAAAGTTTCTAATTGGAAATGCTTGCACAGAGCATTCTTAACCCCAGACAGAATCAGTAAAATTAGTTCTTCCATAAAAGGAATATGTTGGAGATGTGAGCAAGTACACAATGCAGACTGGAACCACATTTTCTTTGATTGTGTTAAAATTAAGCCATTTTGGAATAGAATTAATAACTTTCTACAAGCTTTATTTAATGTATCATTTTATTTAACTAAAGCTCTTGTATTATCAAATGTGAACAAAGGTCCTCATTTCAATGGGTCAAACATGTATCTAGTATGGACTATACTTGAAATTTCAAGGAAGTGTATAACAAGAAAATGGAATACAAACAAAATATCAGCTTTGGGAGACTTCTACAGCCTACTGAAGACCACAGCATTACTGGAAAATGAAATTAAAGAACTAAGAATGTATCCAAAGCCATTTATCAACAACCCTTGAGGAAGAGTCTTATCGTTGATTGACACTTTACAATAATTGATCAGATACTCAGATAATGGATTGGACATACTTATAAAGTAACTGTATACATTTCTGTTATAGTGTCAAGCTAATGTAAATAGGGTATATAATTATTTAAGATGGTATGTATAAATGCTATGGAATTCATTCAACTGTATTTGAAAAATAAAAAAAAATATTTGCGAAAAAAAGTATGAAAGTACTAAACTGATGATTTATGAATAAACTTTTCTTGGAATCTGATCTACGATGTTTATTTATTTACTTATTTTAAGTTTTGGTGTAAAAGCAGATTTCACGTTCCATTTTTGTTTATGCATAGAATGTGTTACTTGTTATTAGAAGTCTGTACAAAATAGACTTTTAGATTACTAGCAATTTGTATAAAGAAGTAGTCTTAAGTCAGCCATGTTCCATTACATATAACAGAAAAAATCAATAAAATGTACATAAAGCAAAAAAAATAAAAAATAGAATGTTACAAATTATTATTAGCACACAATATGAAGCAGTCCAGCTACACCCACCCCATGCACATACACTAAAAATGCCCACACATGCACAAAAACAGACACACACACACACACGCACACAGACACACACACACACACACACACACACACACACACACACACACACACACACACACACACACACACACACACAGATTATACACCAACCCCAACATACAAATACACACCTGCACCCCCTCACACACATTACACATGTGTACAAACACACACACACACACACACACACACACACACACACACACACACACACACACAGATACACCTGTGGGACATTAGAAGATCACTAATTTTCCTAACAGCATGTCTTTGAATGTGCCAGGAATATCTTTCCACAGTATCACAGCTGGAAATTGAATTAGATTACCAAGTGTTGTACAACATCAAATCTGACAGCTGTACTGTTATGCCATCCTTGCACAGGTTTGTAAGAATATGGATGTCAGATGTACAATACAGCTTACTATGGTTTTAAAAAGCTGCAAAATGTAAAAGTTTGCCTTTGCTGCATAATTTCATAACTGATTATAACTGCATACTCTTTGGATTGCATCATATATCCAAAATGTACTTATCTCTTTCATAGGATTCTCTTCACTTTGTATATCTCCTTCTGGCCATATCTGGGCCTCAGCACAGCTTAACATTCCCAGCTGCCAGATTAGTAAATAAACCAATGTTATGAAAAGCTACTTTTCATAGCAGAAATCAATAGCAAAATAAGTTGCATTTTCAAGAGTGGCCTAAATAACAAATAAAAGAAGTTACCTAACAAAGAAAAATATTCTACAGCATACTCTTAAGTGGCATTGCCATGACATTCATATTTAACATGTGAGACTTAAACTAATTTCAGGAACTGAGGATGTAATTAGTGTTTAATAGCTGGAGCCAACAGCTCTGCAGTGTAAATTGTTTCTGTATTGATCTGCCAGTGCAAACTCAGCACTCGTGAGAGGCCAGCATTTACATGACTAATTCAGCAGAATTGTATAGCCAATACCCATGTTTTATCCTTCAGACAGCAGGGCCTGTCCTTAATTTTATTCTGTGAAAACTGTAAAGCCAATAATGCTATTGCATTCTCCATGCTAGTTCAGTATATATGAATCAAATCATC
>NC_056746.1:133385593-133485593 GCF_019279795.1 Protopterus annectens
TTGTCTGATGTCAGAGAACCAATCAGTACACTTCTCATTCCTATAGAATCTGCAACATAGGTTGTCTGATATCAGAGATCCAATCAGTACACTTCTCATTCCTATAGAATCTTCTACATAGGTTGTCTGATGTCAGAGATCCAATCAGTATACTTCTCATTCCTATAGAATCTTCTACATAGGTTGTCTGATGTCAGAGAACCAGTTATTATACTTCTCATTCCTATAGAATCTGCTACATAGGTTGCCTGATGTCAGAGATCCAATCAGTACACTTCTCATTCCTATAGAATCTTCTACATAGGTTGTCTGATGTCAGAGATCCAATCAGTATACTTCTCATTCCTATAGAATCTTCTACATAGGTTGTCTGATGTCAGAGAACCAGTTATTACACTTCTCATTCCTATAGAATCTGCTACATAGGTTGTCTGATGTCAGAGATCCAATCAGTACACTTCTCATTCCTATAGAATCTTCTACATAGGTTGTCTGATGTCAGAGATCCAATCAGTATACTTCTCATTCCTATAGAATCTTCTACATAGGTTGTCTGATGTCAGAGAACCAGTTATTACACTTCTCATTCCTATAGAATCTGCTACATAGGTTGTCTGATGTCAGAGATCCAATCAGTACACTTCTCATTCCTATAGAATCTTCTACATAGGTTGTCTGATGTCAGAGATCCAATCAGTATACTTCTCATTCCTATAGAATCTTCTACATAGGTTGTCTGATGTCAGAAAACCAGTTATTACACTTCTCATTCCTATAGAATCTGCTACATAGGTTGTCTGATGTCAGAGAACCAGTTATTACACTTCTCATTCCTATAGAATCTTCTACATAGGTTGTCTGATGTCAGAGATCCAATCAGTATACTTCTCATTCCTATAGAATCTTCTACATAGGTTGTCTGATGTCAGAAAACCAGTTATTACACTTCTCATTCCTATAGAATCTGCTACATAGGTTGTCTGATGTCAGAGAACCAGTTATTACACTTCTCATTCCTACTGAATCTTCTACATGGGTTGGCTGATGTCACAGAACCAATCAATACACTTTTCATTCCTATATAATCTTCTGCATAGGTTGTCTAATGTCAGAGAACCAGTTATTACACTTCTCAATCCTATAGAATCTGCTACATAGGTTGTCTGATGTCAGAGAACCAAACAGTATACTTCTCATTCCTATAGAATCTGCTACATAGGTTGTCTGATGTCAGAGAACCAATCAGTACACTTCTCATTCCTATAGAATCTGCACCATAGGTTGTCTGATGTCAGAGAAAGTACAGTTTTGTACCTACCATAAATGTAGATGTCCGATAGATATGGAACTGCAGTCCTGACATATGGGTTGTCCTGCCTCAGGCAGCCCTTCGGTCGGCCGGATTCCAAAGTCTGGGTCCGGCGTCGGCTGATGTCGCCTCTTTCCCGACGTCAGAGTGGCTGGGGTATAAAAGCATCAGCTGACGCCATCTTCTTCAGTGTTTCTTGCCCCAGATGCCAGGTGCCCTCCAAGGAAGGCTAAATTTAGAGAATGGATAAAAATTCCATATCTGCACAACAGTAATAAACAGATACACCATAACAGATATCCCCAGCTAATTTGAAAAAGGGGGAGTGGACCCAAAAAAGAGAATTACAGAGGGGTAGGAGGGTGGGAAAACCTGACTGCAGTTACATATCTATCGGACATCTACATTTATGGTAGGTACAAAACTGTACTATGTCCTTCAAGAATGCAACTGCAGTCCTGACATATGGGTTGAATACCATAAACAAGCTGGGGGTGGTAGGATCTAAGATAAGGATGGTGTAGCTAAAATGCCCTGCAGGACTGCAGAAGCAAAGGCTGCTCGGGATCTGGAATATAAAGGCAGGTTGTAATGTTTGGAAAATGTATGCACGGAGCTCCATGTAGCAGCTTCTAGAATGTCCTTTGTAGCCACCCCTCTTAGAAAGGCTGTGGAGGTGGCTGTAGCTCTGGTGGAGTGTGGCCTGATATTGTCTGGCACACCTTTTCCATGGAAAGAGTAGCAGAATCTGATGCAGTCTCCAATCCATTTTGAAATTGTTTGTTTGGAAATTGCCTTTCCTTGTACTCCAGCAGCATAAGCTACAAATAGTTGGTCAGACTTTCTGTTGGCCTTTGTTCTGTCCAAGTAGTAGCGCAATTGTCTGTGTATGTCCAAAGTGTGCAGAAGCTTTTCTCCTTTATTTTGAGGATTGGGAAAGAAAGTAGGCAGGTGAATTGCTTGATTTAGAGAAACCCTGGATATCACTTTTGGCATGAATGAAGGATTGTTTCTTAAAGTGACTCTGTCCTGATGGAAAATGAGAAATGGAGGTACTGCCATGAGGGCCTGTATCTCTGAGACTCTTCTTGCTGAAGTAATTGCCAACAGGAAAACTGTTTTCCAGGAGAGAAATTGCAATTCTGAAGATGCTGCTGGCTCAAAAGGAGGAAGAGTTAATTTTTCCAAGACGAAGTTGAGGTCCCATGCAGGCACTGGTGGTTTTCTTGGAGGTTTGATATTCTTTATCCCTCTTAGAAACTGTCTTAGCAAAGGATGTGAAAACACAGGTGGATCACAGTTGTATTTTGCTGAAATTGCTGAGGCGTGTATTTTTATGGAAGAATATGAAAGGCCATTGTGAAGCATTTCTGCCAAGTATTCTAGTATCTGTGGGATGCTCATTACTGATGCATCCTGACCCTTGTTGGCATTCCAGATGTTGAATCTCTTCCATTTCGCTGAATAAGTTTTTCTGGTGGAAGGCCTGCGTGCTTCCAGTAAGATCTCTTGAATTTTTTTGGAGAGAGAGATATGGGGAGAAGTCATGGAACCCTCCAAGCTGTCAGTTGCAATGTTTGCAGGTTGGGATGAACAGTCCTGTAATTGTGCTGCATTATAAGCAGAGGCCATTAAGGCAGGGGCCACGGCTTGGTGCGAGTTATGCTCCTTAGTAATGGATACCAGTGCTGTCTTGGCCAGTCTGTTGCTATCAAAATGCCTTTTGGTTGTTCTGCTTTGATCTTCAGTAACACCTTGGTCATTAATGGTAGAGGTGGGAATGCATAGATTGTTAGAGAATTCCAGCTGAAGGAGAGAGCATCCATTCTCCAGGCTTGAGGATGGTGTGTCCTTGAGCAGAACTTCTTCAGATGATGATTGAGGTGTGAGGCAAAGAGATCTATGTCCAGCCTTCCCCATGCATGAGTTATTTGTGAAAAAATGTCTAGATGCAACATCCATTCGTGCGGGTCCATAATGTTTCTGCTTAGACTGTCCGCCAGAACATTGTCCTTGCCTGGAACAAACTGGGATTGCAACTGTATGTTCAGTTTCAGGGACTTTTCCCAGAGAGTCATTGTTAGTCTGCAGAGGGGGTAAGAATGGGTGCCTCCCTGTTTGTTTATGTACCACATAACAGTGGTGTTGTCTGTCTTTATTAGCAGATGACCTTGCTGAAGAAATTTTCCGAAGGCCTCGATTGCATGAATCACTGCCAACATCTCTTTTTGATTGATGTGCAGATGCAATTCCCGGGGTGTCCATTGACCTTGAATGCATCTGCCCTCCATGTGCGCCCCCCCATCCATGATCTGAGGCATCTGTTGTAATGGTTTGGCTTGCTTGAGGTTTGTTGAAAGACATGCCTTTGTTTAGCTGGCTTGCTTGTGCCCACCACAAAAATTCCTTTTGTAGACATGGAATGAGTGGAATAATTGCTTCTAAGTTGTGGCTGTGTTGAGACCATAAACTTTTTAGGTACCATTGTAGTTTTCTCATGTGTAGTCTTGCCAGTGGAATCAGAAGAATGCAAGATGCCATGAAACCCAGGGCCTGCAGGATTTTCCTTGCAGTCATCTGGGTGTGCTTTGCTAGGCTTTTGAAGTAATCTGGTAATTGTTCTTGTTTTTCTTCTGTGAGGAAAGCCATTTGTGAGTTTGTGTCCAGTTTGGCTCCTAGAAAAATTATTTGTTGGGATGGCAGTAGTCTTGATTTTTGAATGTTGACTGTGTATCACAAAGCCTGTAGTAAGTGAATGACATAGTCCAAGTTTCTTATCAAGGCTTGCTTGCTGCCCGCTTGTATAAGGCAGTCGTCCAGGTAAGGGTATATTTGTATCCCCTGAAGTCTGCAATGTGCAATTACTGATGCCAGGCATTTCGTGAATACTCTGGGCACAGTAGATAAGTCAAAAGGCAATGCTGAGAATTGATAATGCTCTGACCCTGCAAGAAATCTGAGGTATCTTCTGCAGCTGTGTCTGATTGGGACATGCAGGTATGCCTCCTTGAGGTCCAGAGTAACCAGCCAAGACCCCTTGCCCAGCATGGGAAGAAGTTGCTGTAACGTCAGCATTTTGAATTTTGGCACAATGAGAAAAGTGTTTAGAGCGGACAAGTCCAGTATAGGTCTCCATTGCTTTTCTTTTCTTGGAACAAGGAACAGTCTTGAGTAGAATCCCTGGCCTTGTTCCTGAGGAGGAACCTTTTTTATTGCTTTGATTTGTAGCAGCTTTGAAACTTGTATGAGTGCCTCTGCCCTTTGATTTTGTGGCAGGTTTGGCATGCCTTGTCTTGTTGGTAAGGTATGGAACTGGAACCTGTAACCTTTGTCTATTATGTCCAAAATCCATTTGTCCTTTGTAAAAACTTGCCAATTTTTTGAAAATAAAGATAATTTTCCGCCTAAAGGTGCTTCTCTTTGAGCCTTGGTCGGCGGTGTCAAAGTCAAGTCATTGTGATTGTCCCTGTGGAGCAGTAGAAGTCCCTGCTCCACTTCTCTGATTAGTTGGCTGCCATTGGCGGCCCCTGTAGGAGCCTCGGTATTGCCCTCTACCTCGAGCACGCCTGTTTTTTCCCCTTTGGAACTTGTCAGTGTCTGGAAAGGACCAATTCTTCGAAGGCCAGTTCCTGCTGAACCTTGGTGGCTGAACCTGGAGGAAATCTTTGACTGTTTGTACTAATTTAGCCTTTTCCTCAATTGATTTCAACACACCCTGTGCATTAGCACCAAATAGCTTGTGTTTTTCCAGAGGTGCATCTAGAAGCTTTACTTTAACATGATCTGGCAATGTCTGTTCTTTTAACCAAGCATGTCTACATATGACGGCCCCTGTCATAGCTGCCCTACATGAAGCTTCCAGTGCATCATAACCACACTGAAGAAAATGATTGCTAACCTGCTGAGTATTATGAACCAAATCCTGCAAAGCCTTTCTATCTAAAGGCTCAGGAGAGGCTAACTTTTTCTGCAAATCATCCATCAAGAAATCCTGATACTGAAACATATGAAAAAGACAGTTAAGTGCCCTCATGGCAAGGGTGGTTGAGGTATAAACTTTTTTACCCCACCTCTCCAGGGACCTAGATTCCCTGTCGGCGGGTAAAGGATTTTTGGCCGTGGAAGTGGCCACTCCTTTGGGCCCCTGAGAAATAGTTTCTAGGTCAACAGAGTGGGCCTTAAAGAGATGTTTATGAGTTTCAGGAACCCTGTAATATCTGTCGGGCTTGACAGGAGCAGGAGGGAGAGAATCAGGAGAAGCACTCGAGTCTGAGTACACATCATCCAATACATCTAACACTGGGAGTATAGCTAAAGGCCTGTGCTGGGGTAACTTAAGGAAAGTCCGAAGCCTTTTCCTGGAGTTGGAGAAATCCTGGCCCTGCCACTGAAAATGCTCTCTCATGGAGTGGAGAATTTCCTCAAAAGAAATATCCTCAGGAGGAGAGGCAGAGGGAATGGATTCATCAGCATCAGAATCCTCGTAGGCCGGGAAGGATTCTTCCTGGGAATCTGAATGGCCTGACTCACCAGAGGCTTCATCTGAGGAAAGGGTATCTGCCTGCTCAACCCTAGGCCTTTTGTCTGAAGGCAGCTGAGAACCTCTGTCTGGATGAGCCTGAGAGCCCCTGATTAAAGAAATTAGATCTGCAGCTAAAGTCATGATCTGTTTATCAGAAGTGGGACCCTGTGAAAAAGATTTAGGAGGGTGAGACTTAGCCTGGCTGGCAGCCATAGCACGTGTGTAGGCCTTAATGGACATAGACACAGGAGGCCTAGCTGCCCCACATGCTGGAGTAACTTTGTCCACCGGTATGGTGTCAGGCAAATCTTGGGCTTCGGTTTCAGGAGGAAAATCAACAACCGGCACCGGGGTAGCCTCCGGGACCGAAGTGTGCAGTAAAGGTCGGCCTGGAGAGGTTGAATTACCACCTCCAAAGAGACTGATGCACTCGCGGTAGGCTTTAGCATGGTGTCGGTGGAAGTCGCGGGCCGTGAATGTCGGTCCCGGTCCTTCCATTTTTTGGAAATATGTGCTGTCAGTAGTTCCGACGACATGATATAGGAGTAATTTTCCCCAAAAAAGTCTTCAGCAAATTCTGCCCTGTGCCTAAGTGTGTGCTTATTGAAGCAAGCACAGGCAGCACAGGCCGAGACGTCGTGGTCTGGGCCGAGGCAGGGAAGGCAGTAAGAATGGAAGTCCTTATGAGGTATTTGTTTACCACAAGACAAGCAATTATTAACTTTTGCAGTTTTATCTGACATCGGCTGAGGCAAGAAAAGGTTCCCCAATGGGGTACTTAGCTTTTTGATGACTTCGGTATCTGAAAACACAGGAGCTGGCCGACCGACCCTTGTGAACTGTTGTCTGTTGTTGTCTGATGTCAGAGAACCAATCAGTACACTTCTCATTCCTATAGAATCTTCTACATAGGTTGTCTGATGTCAGAGAACCAGTTATTACACTTTGCAATCCTATAGAATCTGCTACATAGGTTGTCTGATGTCAGAGAACCAATGAGTACACTTCTCATTCCTATAGAATCTGCTACATAGGTTGTCTGATGTCAGAGATCCAATAAGTACACTTCTCATTCCTTTAGAATCTTCTACATAGGTTGTCTAATGATTTTCGACTACTTTTTGATAAGCCACAAATATTCCCAGAGGTAGTTGTCTCTAAATGCCTTATTTTCCTGAAAAAAGTCTCCTTTTAAATATCTATATGAGACACTGTACATGTTGAGATACTTTAGTCTTTCATAATAACTACAATTTTTACATCCATGGATGCCCTTAGTATATTTCCACTGTATTCTTTCCAATTTTCCATGCTTGTTTTCTTAATAAGGTTTCCAGATTGTTATTCCATACTCAAAAAATCTTCCATTAGAAGAGGCTATATAGCTCACTTTAACACTAAATTCCTAAGTATCATTGATTCCCATGCTTTGGCACGTACAATATAAACTAGATCAAACTCAGCACCATGGCTCACAAAAGATGACAAATCAAAAATCAAAACCAGAAACGCAGCCTGGGCCACCTGGAGATCAACTAAAGCACCACTTGACCACTTAAAATATCATCAACTCAGGAATGAAACAAAAAAAAAATCTATTCTACTAGATAAAAAAGCTTCTACCAAAATCTCTTACCAAAACACCAAAACAACCCTCAAAAGTTCTGGGCAGGCTTAAATCAACTTTTTCACCCAGGTCATTCTACCACCCAACCTCAGCCAACCACATTCATAGTCCCGCAGAGACCATAGCTGCTTCTTATAACAACGTTTTCACTGAAACAATCCAATCCCTAACAAATCAGCTAACCCCCAGAAACAAACCCCACCTCTAATTTACCCACTAATCACCCCCAAATTAACTTCCAACCCATATCCACTAGTTTTATCAAAACACTTATAAAAAACTAAAACCTACCACCCTCTCTGCTGACCTCCTCCCTGCAGAGTACCTACAAATAGCTGCAGATGCCATTGCATTTCCCATATCTATCCTGATCAAAAGAACCTTATCTGAAAACACTATTCCCTCCATCTGGAAAATATCCCACGTCACCCCACTCCATAAAGGTGGAAATTCTATAGACTTATCCAACTATAGACCCATTGCCATTCTTCTCCCACTAGCCAAAATAATGGAGAAATGTGTACACAAGCAACTAATGCAATACCTTACATAGAATAACTTACTATCCAACTCCTGGCATGGTTTCAGGCCACACCACAGCACCACCCCGGCCCTCCTTTCCTTTACTAATGCCATAAACCAAAACAGGAATGACAACAGGCTATCCTCCGCCCTCTTTCTTGACCTATCAAAAGCCGTTGATATGGTCAACTATGAACTTCGTATTCTTTCTCTAAAGTCATTTCCCCTTAATAACCATGCAAACAAGTGGTTCCATTCCTACCTGACTGGTAGACAACAGGCAGTACTATGGCAGGGCAAGCTATACAGCCAGCTACCTCTCACACGGTGTCCCACAAGGCTCCATACTAGGTCCACTACTCTTCTCTATTTTCATCAACAATCTTCACACTGCTATCCCTAAAGCTACCTGCATTCAATATGCAGATGATTCCACTCTGATCTCCTCAGCCACCTCCCCATCCGGACTGCAAATCTTAACCCAGAATACATTTAATACTATTGAAAACTGTCTCACCAACCAACGCCTACTGCTGAACCCCAATAAAACCAAACTTCTACTCTTCACCCCCACTAGTAGATCCACCACACTCTCATTCTGTGTCAAGTCTAACAATGGTCGCAGTGTACCACTATCTCCCCAGATACCCACACCAAGCTTCTAGGGGTTATCAGAGATAATAATCTTAAATTTGACCTACACGTCAACAAAACCATACAGACCATCACTAAGAAGCTTGGATCTCTGTATAGAAACAAGACATTTGTAACCCCACTGGCTAGAACTGCAATCGCCCGGTCGCACCTGCTCTCTACTCTTGTATATGCCTCTCCTGTACTCTCAAACCACAACAAATCTGAACTGAGTGAGCTCGCCCACAGCTCCTGCACTCTCAAACCTTAATAAATCTGAACTGAGTAAGCTCTCCCATAGCTCCTGTACTCTCCAACCTTAATAAATCTGAACTGAGTGAGGTCTCCCATAGCTCCAGTACTCTCCAACCTTAATAAATCTGAACTGAGTGAGCTCTCCCATAGTTCCTGTACTGTCAAACCTTAATAAATCTTAACTGAGTGAGCTCTCCCATAGCTCCAGTACTCTCTAACGTTACTAAATCTGAACTGAGTGAGCTCTCCCATAGCTCCAGTACTCTCTAACGTTACTAAATCTGAACTGAGTGAGCTCTCCCACAGCTCCTGTACTCTTAAACCTCAACAAATCTGAACTGAGTGAGCTCTCCCATAGCTCCTGTACTCTCAAACCTTAATAAATCTGAACTGAGTGAGCTCTCCCATAGCTCCTGTACTCTCCAACCTTAATAAATCTGAACTGAGTGAGCTCTCCCATAGCTCCTGTACTCTCCAACCTTAATAAATCTGAACTGAGTGAGCTCTCCCATAGCTCCTGTACTCTCTAACGTTACTAAATCTGAACTGAGTGAGCTCTCCCACAGCTCCTGTACTCTCAAACCTTAATAAATCTGAACTGAGTGAGCTCTCCCACAGCTCCTGCACTCTCAAACCTTAATAAACCTGAACTGAGTGAGCTCTCCCACAGCTCCTGTACTCTCAAACCTTAATAAATCTGAACTGAGTGAGCTCTCCCACAGCTCCTGTACTCTTAAACCTCAACAAATCTGAACTGAGTGAGCTCTCCCATAGCTCTTGTACTCTCAAACCTCAACGAATCTGAACTGAGTGAGCTCTCCCATAGCTCCTGTACTCTCTAACGTTACTAAATCTGAACTGAGTGAGCTCTCCCACAGCTCCTGTACTCTCTAACATTACTAAATCTGAACTGAGTGAGCTCTCCCATAGCTCCTGTACTCTCTAACGTTACTAAATCTGAACTGAGTGAGCTCTCCCACAGCTCCTGTACTCTCCAACCTTAATAAATCTGAACTGAGTGAGCTCTCCCATAGCTCCTGTACTCTCCAACCTTAATAAATCTGAACTGAGTGAGCTCTCCCATAGCTCCTGTACTCTCTAACATTACTAAATCTGAACTGAGTGAGCTCTCCCATAGCTCCTGTACTCTCCAACCTTAATAAATCTGAACTGAGTGAGCTCTCCCATAGCTCCTGTACTCTTTAATGTTACTAAATCTGAACTGAGTGAGCTCTCCCATAGCTCCTGTACTCTCTAACATTACTAAATCTGAACTGAGTGAGCTCTCCTATAGCGCCTGTACTCTCAAACCTTAATAAATCTGAACTGAGTGAGCTCTCCCACAGCTCCTGTACTCTTAAACCTCAACGAATCTGAACTGAGTGAGCTCTCCCACAGCTCCTGTACTCTCAAACCTCAACGAATCTGAACTGAGTGAGCTCTCCCACAGCTCCTGTACTCTCAAACCTTAATAAATCTGAACTGAGTGAGCTCTTCCATAGCTCCTGTACTCTTTAATGTTACTAAATCTGAACTGAGTGAGCTCTCCCATAGCTCCTGTACTCTCTAACGTTACTAAATCTGAACTGAGTGAGCTCTCCTATAGCTCCTGTACTCTCAAACCTTAATAAATCTGAACTGAGTGAGCTCTCCCACAGCTCCTGTACTCTTAAACCTCAACGAATCTGAACTGAGTGAGCTCTCCCACAGCTCATGTACTCTCAAATCTCAACGAATCTGAACTGAGTGAGCTCTCCCACAGCTCCTGTACTCTCAAACCTTAATAAATCTGAACTGAGTGAGCTCTCCCACAGCTCCTGTACTCTTAAACCTCAACAAATCTGAACTGAGTGAGCTCTCCCATAGCTCCTGTACTCTCAAACCTCAATGAATCTGAACTGAGTGAGCTCTCCCATAGCTCCTGTACTCTCAAACCTTAATAAATCTGAACTGAGTGAGCTCTCAAATAGCTCCTATACTCTCAAACCTCAACAAATCTGAACTGAGTGAGCTCTCCCATAGCTCCTGTACTCTCAAACCTTAATAAATCTGAACTGAGTGAGCTCTCCCATAGCTCCTGTACTCTTAAACCTTAATAAATCTGAACTGAGTGAGCTCTCCCATAGCTCCTGTACTCTCAAACCTTAATAAATCTGAACTGAGTGAGCTCTCCCATAGCTCCTGTACTCTCAAGCCTTAATAAATCTGAACTGAGTGAGCTCTCCCATAGCTCCTGTACTCTCAAGCCTTAATAAATCTGAACTGAGTGAGCTCTCCCATAGCTCCTGTACTCTCTAACGTTACTAAATCTGAACTGAGTGAGCTCTCCCATAGCTCCTGTACTCTCTAACGTTACTAAATCTGAACTGAGTGAGCTCTCCCATACCTTAACGAATCTGAACTGAGTGAGCTCTCCCATAGCTACAACCATAGTGCCAGATTCACCACTGGCTCCACCTATAGAACCCATCACTGCCAGAACCTGAAACAACTAGAGTGGCTAGAACTGCCCAGCTCAATTCAATTCAATCAACTCTTAATAGCGCACACAATTCTATACCACCCTGAGGTTACCCCCTCACTTGTAAATATTATTAAGCTATACAGCAACTTCAGATCCCTATGATCAGCCAACAAACTACTGGTCCAAACCTACAAAGCTAATAACTCTGCTGGTGAATCCCTGTTTGCCAACTTTGTTAGCAAAACATGGAATTCATTGCCAAGCCATATAACCCTTCAATCCTCCATAAATCTCTTCAAAAAATGCCTCAGACAGTATCTCAAAGTGAACTGGCTTTGCCCATGTACCAACCCTGACTAAGTTATAAACTGAAAGCATAATCTGTAAATATCGCAACATGTAATTACTTAACCAAGCTTTGTTTCCAAACCAAGCTATGATTCCATTTCTTGATGTCTGTTTGCTTAAAATTGTCAGACCATGAGAATTTGTGAGTCCCTATGTGGGAACATTACTAAACCATTGCACAAAATACGCTGTCCTATATTTTCTAGCGTTATCTAACTTCTTGTGCAATCTATGCAATATTATCTATTGGAGCTTTTCTCCCAGGGCTGCCACTGAAAATAGACATGTATCCAGTCAGATTATCCCGGTAAACAAATGCAAAATAAATAAAATATATAAATAAATAAGTTTGTGTCTAACGTAACTAACAAGTAATGACTTTATCATATTTGATTTCTTAGACTTTATAAATCTTTTCATACAACCTATAGTTCTATATACATCATTAACCAATGGGTTGAAATGATTAGAAAAATCTTAATGCTGGATCTATCCATATAGCCAGGTCCTTAAATTAATCTACAGCTTAAATCACTGTGTGCTGTATTAAAGATTCATGGTTTCATAGGTTCATAGGTTCATACTAGGCTATCTGCCCTAGAGCATTTATAAGCCTAGCCAGAGTGTGTTTGGCTTTCGCCACCCATTATAAATTAATTTTGCTATGCCCTTTTTCGAGGTTAGTATACTGTGCCTCTGTCTAACAGTGACACAGAAGTGATACCCGGGGTAAACCTATGATCTCCCATCCACTCATCAAGATTCCTCTTGAACAGAGTCAATGAGGGACTCTGCCTAACCTGGACTGGGATTTTATTCCAGAGTGAAGGGAGCCTCTGGGTTATGAATCTGTCCCTCCAGCATGTCCTATTTATTTCAGTGCTGAGGTTCAAGACCCTCGAGCGCGTAGCTCGATGGGATTTGGATTTTCTGAGGTGCAGCATGTCCATTAATTCCGGGTTTGACATGGCTTTATACATCAGGCACAGATCGCCTCTGAGCAGGCGGTATGCCACTGAGTAGAGCTGGAGTTTCTTTAACCGGGCAGCATACGGCATCTGTTTGAGCCCTTTGATCCTCTTGGTGAGGTACTTTTGGGGACTTTCCAGTTGCTGCAGGTGTCTGGTAAGGTACATCCCAAAAGGGGCATTGTACTCAATTATGGGCCTGATGAGGGATGAGTAAAGAGGCACGATGACCTCCCCTGATCTAGATGTAAATCCCTTCATGATTAGGTGGGCTATATAAAATGTTTTTCTAACCACTTTGGCCAAGTGGTTGTCAAATGAGAGATTGCTATCAACTTGGGTCCCCAGGTCCCTAATTACTTCTTCTGTACTTAAGGATTACCACCTATGTGGTAATTTGTGGGCACTTTGTTTTTGCCGAAGGGGATGACTATACACTTTTTGGCATTTAGCTTGAGGCCATGGCTCTGGCACCAGTTGTCTGTTTCTATGAGGCCCTTTTGGAGGATGCTTGTGTCAGCCGGAGAGTCTATTATGGTGCCCAGTTTGCAGTCATCTGTGAACTTGGTCAGCCACAGTCCTTCCATTTTGGCCTGTACCTCCAAGAAATATATACCAAACAAGAGAGGTCCCAGGACTGAGCCTTGTGGGACACCACTTGTAACTGGTTTGGAGTCTGACATGGCTCCAGCTATTCTAACCATGTTGGCTCTGTCCTTGAGCCAGTTTGCAACCCATCTAGTGACATAGGGGTTTATATTTAAGCTGGTGAGCTTATCTATAATGTCCGAATGGGGTATTGTATTGAAAGCTTTTGCGAGGTCCAGGTAGGCTGTGTGGACCACCTTCCCCTTGTCAATGGCCTTGGTGACTGTTTCAAAGAAATTGACCAGGTTTAAGAGGCAGGATCTGCCCTTAACAAAGCCAAACTGGGTAGGATCCAGTGTCTGTAGGTCCCCAATATCTTTATTTATAAGGTCCATGATGATCCGTTCCATAGCTTTGCAGACCAGGCTAGTGAGACTTATGGAGGGATAGTTTCCAGAATCCGTTGAGGCACCACCTTTGTGGAGAGGGACCACTGTTGCTGTACACCACTCTTTGGGTACATATCCTGTAGTAAGGCTGAGATTGAACAGTAGTTTTAGGTTTGGGTTTAGCTCTTCTTGGAGTTCATGTAGGACGCAGCCCGGGACACCGTCTCGTCCCATTGATGCTGTGTTTCTTGCTTTGGAGAGGGCAGCTCTTACCTGAGCATCTGAGATGTCAGGGGGGCAGCACTCTGCTGGGATAGATATTAGCCCTTTTGGTGGGGAGAAGTTTGCACTGAACCTGTCAGCTAGGATGTTGGCAATGTCTGTGGATTGATTGTATTTTTGTCATTTTGGACTAATTCTGAGCATATCTGGGAATTCCCACCCAGGTTCCTAACATAACTAAAGAAAGCCTTGTGATTATCCTTAGTGTCCTGTGCAATTTTTCTCTCGAAGCTGGCCTTAGATGATTTTATGAGTGCCCATAGTTTTTGCTAATACTGATCAGAGATGCCTTCCCTTTTTGGGATTTTGCTCTATCATGTAGTAGCTTCCTCCTTCTATTGTATAGTTTGCTTATGGCTGGGGTCCACCAGACAGGACGTCTGCCTTTGGAGGATTGGGTCTTGGTTTTATTTGGGATTGCATGATCCATGCATTCCTGAAGGTGTTCATAGAATGCGTTTATAAAGGATTTTGTGGTCTGGGCCATATTATCCACAGGCCCGGGGGCTTTGAAGGATTCCACCTCAGTTTTGTGGAGTGTGAAATTTGCTTTAGAGAAGTTTTTCACTGTGGTTTTCTGGACATGGGGTGGGGTCAGGATGTGAATATCCAGTGAGATTAGTTTATGGTCTGATCTTACCAGTGAGGGATACACTTCTGGTCTGGAGCATAGAGTCCCCATGTTGGTGATGATCAGGTCCAGTATGTTTTCCCCTCTTGTGGGAGTGGTAACAAGTTGTTCCATAGCATTTGAGTTTTTAAATTCTAGGAACCTTTGGGCTAGGGTGTTGGAGCTAGAGTAATGCTCCCAGTCTATGGTTGGGTAGTTGAAGTCACCCAATATAATGGTGTTTGGAGAGACCTTCATATTTTCCAGTGTTCTCAGGAAGGCCGAGTGGGGTTCCTGGGTTCACTTTCAATTTATGTCTCCCAAATCTCATGTTTAGTTTTTTTTATGTATTTATCAGCATATTATTCTCCTGTTCCCAAAAGGTCAATTTAGTTCTTTTGAGACATGCCCTATCTGTAAAACATAATCAGATTTCCTGATTTCAGGTCATGAATATACAGACTATATACAGTAACACCTCAGATGAAAAAATGTAGATCTGAAAGATACAATCTAAACAAATGTGAGCTTAGAACAGAGCCCTTTCAGACACACTGACTGTAACCGAGGACTTCTCCTGTCTATCTGCTGTGTGATACTTGCCACGTCTTATTTGTAAGACATGCAGCTATCCAGCTTATTAAGAGTACAATACCTAGTTGTTCCAATTTAATGATCAGTGGTTTGTGAATGCCCCTATCACATGCTGAAGTTAAATCAATATAAATTACACAAACAACACACACACACACACACACACACACACACACACACACACACACACACACACACACACACACATACACACACACACACACACACACACATGGCTGCCAATGAAGATAGTAAACTGTATCTCTGGTGTCAAAACGTTTGTCCACTTTCAATGAGAGATTCAAAGTATGACTACGGAATTATTTTTAAATCAGGTTTATTCCGTAAAAATAGTTGAGCACTTTCGTCCTAGTATCATTCAGGACTTCATCAGAACAAAGAATGCAATAAAATAATCAGTATATATACCTAGGTTCAGACCTAGTTAATTGAATGAATTAAATAAATATTACATCACCTTAAAGAAGCATGACACCAGTAAATAAAGGTATTACCTACCGTACACCATGTTACAAACCATTGTTACAGAATGAGAAATACTTTATCAATGTGTAAATAATGATATTGTGTAAAATATTAAAATATACTGGTAATAAAAATTGATTAGGTAATTCAGAGTTTTGCTGATCTAAGCTTTAAAATAGGGGCAATAGATATTATGTTGTTTAAGCCTTTTTCTTTATTTGCTTCCATTAGTAGCTGCGGTGGTGCAGTGGTAGTGTTGTCGCTCTTAGCAAGAGGTTCTCCCATTTGATTCTCAGCTGGAGGGCCTTCTGTATGGAGTCTGTATGTCCTCCCTGTGGTTGAGTGGTGTTCGAAAGACATGCGTGAATGGGCATGCCTTCGTTGAAGGTTGGGCTTCGAGCTGGCACCTCATCACCATGAAAATCTACTGCCAATCATTAGTGGACCGGAGTTCCGCTGTGGTGACCCCTAAACAGGAAAAGCTGAAGGAACAACAACAACAACAACAATAGTAATTGCCATACTAATTCTTTATATTCAGAATTGTCCTACCATCTACCCCCTCTGGGGCCTTTTTTAATTTGTTTGAGAACATGAAACTTAAAAAATCCTTTTGGCCAACTTCTAAGATGCTTTGCCAAAGCATTTTTATCTTTATTATTGGTGACATCATATAAATGCTCATATACATGCTTTTTAAGGCTCCTTTTTGTTTTTCCAATATAGAAAGAATCACTTTCATCACAAATAGTAATGACCCCATTGCTGTTCCAATTGTAATATTTCTCTGCACGCATGCATCTTTTCCTAGAATCCAAGTTTACACTATCTGCACTACCCATGTAGGGGCACTGTTTACATGCCCCACATTTATAAGTACCCTTCCTTGCATTTGGGTGTCTTATATCTCCTTCTCTTTTCCTTATTTCTATATTTTTAATAATCGTTCTTTTTTGTATATAATGTTAGGAGATTAATTGAATATCTTTAGCAACACTGGTAACTGTTTATACATGTTCCAATATTTAAAAATCACCTCCTTAATACATTTTATGACTTGATTAAACTCCAAACATAAAACTTTTGTGTAATTGTTCTCATTTTTATAGTCTTGAGTGGAAACATCAACCCCTGAAAGTGCATTGTGGCAGTTACTGTCAGTGATGACTGGTATATATCTTATAACCCACTCTGTAACGTCTTTTTGTACATCATCAATGAATGATGCAGATTATCTTCTCTGCAAGAATATATTTCTTAGAAAATCACATTATTGTATTAAATCACATTGTTCCTTAATTATATTCCTTTTTTTGAGAAAAGGGATGTTCACTATTTATTTATTTATTTATTTATTGACATTTGTTGACCAGGAAAGTACATTGGGTCAGGAATCCATTTTCAGTGGAGGCCCGGGAAGAAAAACTCCCGTTGCAGATCAAAATTTTCTTACAGCAAGATAATATTTACAATAATAAAACAATGTACAAAAATTTTGTACAATTTCCTAGTGATTAGTAATACACAGAGTACAAAGTTTTATACAATCTGGTTAGGTGTTAGTAGTACATATACAGTATTTTTAATGGCATTCATTGAATGGAGGGCAAAAAAGACAATAGATACATTCATAACAATCAGTTTATTTATGGGCTTTAACACATGGGAAGTTTAGGATTTAGGCTAATAATAATGATTATAAAGACAAGACAGCAACTGACATATCTTAGCTGATGTAGAAAAGTCAACAAATTCTTACTTTAAATCGAAGAGTCATACTTGTCTGCAAAATCTTACAATTTGTTTATTGTGGTCTATACTTCTGGGCGCAAGACAGATTTGGTTAAGAAAAATTTTTTTAGGGAGAATTTGAAGGTTTTTATGGAATCAAGTTGTGTAATAGATGAGAATAGGGCATTCCATACTTTTGCTATGAAGTGGGAGCACAAGCTTTGCCCAGCTCTCTTACTGGGTTTAGATATGCTAAGCAGCTGTTTATTAGTTGACAGCAGATTCCAGGTGGGGATGCTTTATATACTATTGAAGTGTAAAAAGAATTTCAGTAAGTAGGTTTACGATATATTTTAGATATACTACGTTTATGTTCATTGTCTTTAGATATGGAGATATCAAGATAGTTGAGTTCTTTTCTGAGTACTTGATGAATCTTCTTCTTCTTCTTCTCTCGGCTTTTTCCTGGTTAGGGGTTGCAACAGCAGATCACCTGTCTGATCATGATTGGCAGTGAAGTTTTACGGTGTCAAGTTGCCAGCCCGGCACCCAACCTTCCACAGGAGGCACCGAGTATTTGATGAATAAATTTTTAAAAAGTAGTGTTTTGCAAATAATCAATAAATACATGTAATCTATACCTGCCCATAAAGTTCATATATCATCTAAAAATCTAATATATAAATGAAAAATGTTGAAATTATGACAATTAAAATAATTCACATGCTTACAAAACCAAGCTGGCAAACATTTAGGCACAAGCAGTCCCCATAGCTATGCATCTGCTCTGTTTAAAAATTTTGCTCTCATAAAAAATGAAATTGTACTCCACAACTATTTCAACAAAGTCACTAAGAAACTGTATACCATTATGGGTTAAAAATCAAAAATTCATTATTGCTTCCTAAAACCATCATAACAGTGAATAAATCAATCACATCTATGGTCACAAAGACAAAGACACCATCCAGTCTAAACTCAGTGTCATTGAGCCTGTACTATGCAAGGTTTTACCCATGAATCATGTACTATGTAAGGTTTTACCCATGAATCACAGGGCCTATATATTAGAACATCGAAGTTTCAAAACTTTGAATGTTCTAATATCTAACACTATTACGCGAAAGCTAAAACTTCGAACATACAGAACAGCAAATGTTTTCCTAGGGAAAAAAATTTGCTGTTTAAAAACACATACACACAACACAAGCACACCAAACAAACAGCAATCCACATGCATACACCTAAAATCTTACACCTAACCCTACACTAAACTATGCACACACCACTAACTTTCCACTTACCTTAACCCAAACCCAAACCCTAAAGTCCATCACAATCGCACACATACCTAACCCACACCCTAACCCTAACCCGCTCTCAATCGCACACTTACCTGAAAGCCGACCCGTAACTTTCCACCACAGCGCTGAAAATACCGAAGTAACAGAAACGGACAACCAAATTCTTTCCCTAGGAAAATATTCGGTTTTCTGTTGCTTCGATATTTTCAACTTTTGCGTAATAGGGTTCGATATTAGAACATTCGTAGTTTTGAAACTTTGATGTTCTAATATAGACCCGAAGCACGTACTATGTAAGGTTTTAGAATCACGTACTATGTAAGGTTTTACCCATGAATCATGTACTATGTAAGGTTTTACCCATGAATCATGTACTATGGAAGGGTTTTTGTCTAGGAAAGGTTTTAATTTCCTGTTAGTAAATACAGCTAAGGAGTATGTCTCAGATCCACTTGTTATAACTATTATATGGGGGTGTCATGTACATTTTTGTGGACTTTTGAAATGCTGGAGATAGAAGGAATGATCATATGTCTATCATTAAAAATTCAAAAGTATTGTTGTCTATAAGTTCTTGCATTAATAAAGCACCTAATATACAATAAATTTTCATGTAGGATATGTGTACTTCATTTATAGAGGAAACTCTTTGTCCCCTCCATGCAGTGTAGTAAGCATTCTACCACAGTCCACAGCATTCATAATAACTATCCCTCCCCCTTGTCAGGTTTCATAATATGTATGTCTGGGCCACATGACACAGTTCTGAGTAACCTATATTCTTCCTTAGATAGACTGTGTATTCATGTTTTTGTATTCTTTGCCAAAGACCTAAGTTCAAACTCTAAAAAACTCTCAAACTGTTGTAACACTGGATGTAGAGGAGGATTTATGATACTTTTCTTTGTAAATACGAATTACACTGTAGCCTATCAGAGTTAAATATAATATTGAAGTTAATTTTTCATAAAAAAGCTTCAAATTCAATAAACTGTGGGGGGGAATATAATAAAGCCTACATGTTTTTTTTTTTTTTTACTGTGTAGGCATTGCGTCACACTAATTACATGAAAGTAAGCAGGTTTTAGATTCAGTAAGCACTACTGAGCTGCGCGCATGCATGCACCAACACGGGAAGTTCCATGGCATACAAATCACCTCATAAGGAGGTGAATCTCATGCAAATGAGTCAGGTAGAATGATCCAGCAAGCAGACAGGCAGTTCTTTAGACCCCATGTCAGTGACTGTAGTGTACACAGAAAAATTCTGTGTACAGGAGTATAGATGGACAGAAGGGGCTATAAAAATGTAGATATATGGTGAGAAATGGCATACCACATACAGCTATGAGTGAAACTATCCCCCTGTGTGTTTAAAAAATTAAAGGAAATAAGTTAATTTTAATTTCTTTTTAATAATCTAGGGGTGTTTGTGCAGTGTGCAAGCATGCTTTAAAAAAAAAATTGGAAAAAACAAGATTAATATTATGTGACAGACCTTGTGTGGAGTATCTACAGTGGGGCAATTGTGTCCACATATCCCCTTATTGTAGAGAGAACCATGTTGGTATTTACAGAGGTGGTAGCTGACATTAGGTGATGGCGTGTCCAATGACTTCTGAGCTTATTTCAGCTTAGCTGCACCTTCTTGCATGACACACTGATGTGCTGAGCATGTCCTTTCAGAGGGGTGTGCACTAACTTCTAAGCTTTGTTTAGCTAAGGGGTGAGTGTTTCCACGTGTCTGCATGGTGCACCGCCATGCTGAGTGTGGAAGTCTGGGGGTGGTGTACACTAAGTGCTAAGCTTTGTTTACCTATGGGGCACACATTTGCATGGTGCAGTGCAGTGCTGAGTGTATCTAAAAGCCAATGACATATTAATTAGTTTTGATTCCTGATAATTTAAACAAAAGCCATTAAATGATGTTAATGGTATAATAGGCAGGTGCAATGCATCACAGGTAGCCAATCACACAGCCAGCACCTACAGCAGAACACTAGAAGGTATGCCTAAGCCCTACAATCTGATTTTTCCCCCATACTCTACACCATTGGAGTACAGACTTGGGAATTTTAACTGACAGAATGCTGGGGGCTGCTTCTGCAGGCCTGCTACATCTGTATATGCTAGATGCTGAAGTCAATGCTGCTGAGCTGATGCTGCTGACAGTAGGCCTAGACAGAGAAAGAGAAGAGTGTTCAGGCTCAGGTAACCTTCCAGGAGCTACATGAACTGTAGATTGTAGAGTGCTACAGGGTGGACAGGGACATACTACAAGAACTCACTGACCTCTGCTGCCCTCAACTCAAACCCAGAGCCAACAGAGAGGAACCCATATGAGTGGAAGCACATGTATGTGTAGCCCTAAGGATATTAGCTACATTTACTTTCCAAAGACCAACTGGGGTCATGATAGGGGGGGGGGTCTCACAGGTATCAACATCCAGGGTATTCCACCAGTTCCTGAATGCCATGATAACACATGCCAGTGAGCACATTTCTTTTCCCCTTACCTCTAAGGCAAGGGCAGCAATATGCAACACTTCTACCATGTAGCACACTCTCTGAGGTACTGGGCTGCCATAGATTGAACTCATGTACACATTAAGTCACCACCCAGTGAGGAGGGCAAAATCTACGTCAACCTCAAGAGGTACCACTCCATCAAGTACCAGGTTGTGTGCAATGCCCAGGATTTTATCATGAATGTGTTTGTGCTGGCAGCCCTGGCAGTTATCATGACTCCCTTAACTGGCACACATCACAGCTATACCAGATGTTTGCTAGGAAGGATATCCCACATGGCCATTTACTAAGGGATGCTGGCTATGCACTGAAACTGTGGATGATGACACCCATCAGAAATGCGCACACACTCATGAAAGAATGCCATAATGAGGCACATACACACAAACTAAGAACATCACAGAGCATGTGTTTGGCCTTCTAAAGTCACAGTTTCAGTGCCTCAATATATCTGGAGGAGACCTGCAGGACTCTGCAGACACATGTGCAAAGATGTTCACAGTATGTGCCATGCTACACAATATTAACCAGTGGAAACAGCTGCAGCAGGATTAGCAATGGGTAAGGATGCACATCCCCCCACCGCTGCCTAGGTCACCACAGCCACAGTCATAGGAGGACTTGGAGATGGAACACTCTGATGATGTCCATGTAGGCAGACGTACGCATATCCAGTACTACCTGACATTTGCTAAGAGACAACACATAGCACATTCACTGACAACCTAGGGCCTTAGGGACTGACACCTTACTTCTACGCACATACATATATTAAAATTGTTAATACCATGCAACCCACACAACCTGTACCTATTCATGTATTGGCTGTGTACTGCCTGCATCACACAGAGACAAGGAAATATAGTGGGCTATGTGGACAAAAGTAACATCCACATGGGACTACAGATAACCAGTCCAATAGTATGTGCTCCCTAATAATCACTAAGCATCATGGTTGGAATATTCACTACATCAGTCAAGGGAGATGTTAAATAGTGGGGTCACATGATATTTGGACTACTGTCTATCCCAGCAGATCATGTGTTGTAGTTCCCCCACACCCCAACACAGCAGTGTTCCCCTATAACTGCTTTAACAGTAAGCTGGGAATGTTATATCAGCAGACCCGGCAGTCTCAGGGCTATAACATGGAACTCGATCACTCATTGTATGTCACATGTAATGTAGGAATAACAACGTACATATTTATGCTGTTGATTGTGTGATGAATGATTCGTCTGTGTCTGGCAACTTGTGTGGCTCAGTGGACTAGGGGAATTAGCATGGGTGTGGGGTTGATGGTTCTAACCTAGAAGTAGTCACATCTTTTGCATGTGAGGTATCATTATGTTTGTATTTTCACAGACTGTCAGTCTGTATGTGGTGTAACATTATGAATCTTAGTCACATATTAAGTGCAGCAGTCAGCTAGGGAATGCCATGGACATTTTAAGTAAAGTGCAGTATTACAGAAACAGTGACAGATGTCATTGTTTGTAACACGCAAAACACAGACTGGAGTAAAGGTAGGTGTGGCCTGGAGTCACTTTATGAGTACTAACAGTCGCACTAGGCATACCCATACACTTAGTTAAAATGAACGCAGTTCTGCTGCCCCTTCATCAAAATGACCTGTTATGTATAGATGTGTCTGTACATAAAGACATATACGTATACATATCCGTCTGCCACTATCTCTGTCTCACATACACAGTATATCTATCTCTAGGTAGTGTCAAATAGATATATACCGATATATATCTATCTATATATATATATATATATATATATATATATATATATATATATATATATATATATATATATATATATATATTTATATATATATATATATATATATATAAAACTATATATATATATATATATATATATATATATATATATATATAACTATATATATATTAAAATGATACATAGATTCTCCCCATATATTTACATTAGATTCTCCCCATATATTTGCATAACACATATATATATATCATACACTCACAGCTACATTTATATATGCATCCCTGTTATATACATAAATATCTGTATAGATGCCTGTATTCTCCTACATAACCTAATAATGGTGAGTAAATATGCACTATCACATATCCATACTGTTGCTCAAAGAATCCAAACTAAGGGCGTGACAGTACATAATCCACTTACCTACAGACACCTGTGTCTGCTGGATGTCACCACATAGACAGACATGGGTGAGCAGTTGATGTAATGTATAAAATTGTCAATGAACGCATGGATAGGGCACATTGTTTGTGCCCACAGGTTTGTCTATCTAAGTGCAAATAGCCACATATGGCTATACTGGTAACTGTATACACATAGCTAGGATACTAACAGTTATCTCACTGCTAGGATACGAGATGCAGATAAGACTATGGAGCAATATCACTCTGTAGGCCACAGATGCTGTTCAAAGCAAGCCTAGTTTGTGTAATGCACAAGAACTGTGCATGCAATCACATATACAACAGGCTTAACCTGTGGTGTGTGTGATAAGTACTGCAGCATATAGTGTATAAGACTAGATAGGTAGGGGTTCTAATCTCCCTCCATATCATAAATATGATCACCTTGGTAACTTAAAATCCTTCTGAGGAACCATACTGTTATGTGCAATTGTTAGTACTGCTTGGAAAGGTACATCAACAAATGGCCATTGTACTCAGATCTTGGCATGCTGAGAGAAGAGTACTTGGAGGTTATGAGTATGTCACTTACCGGTGACTGTAACCTCAGCTATGCCATATGATTCCTGCCATACCTCTGTAGAGACATGGTGATATGAGGCACATTAGGTTTAAACCTGTGTGGCCAGGTCTGTGTGCACAGATAGTTCACCTCTTAGTATGTACATCACATGCTGCGACTGATGTGCTACTTATCAGGAACATAAGCCTAACTGATGGAATGATACTACTTATATATTTGCATGGAGTTTATGGCCATTAGTATGTCAACAGGCATATTTTCACAATACCCTTTTGCATGATAGTGACATACCACAGAGACTCTATAAGGTTTCACAATTTGCATGAATCAGCCAACATTGTTAGCGACGGTCATTCAGTAGTCATGTGTGTTGTGGCTAAATAGATTCCAAGCAGTAGAGGAGCCAGGACTACACCTGGCTGAGCACTGCTGCTTACAGATTAGCCATTGGAGGATGTCACTATGTTGCATATGTGTGCCATCAATGAGCCACTTAGTGACACCTACAATAACAGTATCATGGATGCCTAAGTGGGTGCTTTGTAAATATAGCCTGAGTGGGAGATATAGTCAGATGGCTTGGCTCAGTCTATGGGGTTGTACACCCTAATGTACCCTTACCCAGGTCCTTGTCAACTGCCTCAAAAATGTCTACCATGTGCAATAGTCATGCTCCCCCTGTCACACATCCAAACTGTGTACAGTCAAATGTGTGTAGATCACATATGTGTGCTGATCAGCTCCATGATGATTGCCCCTATGGCCAAACAGATATGGATACTCAGACAAAGAGGTGTATAGTTATGTTGGTCAGTGTATGCACTACCTCTATGTTAGGGTATAACAGTTGCCATTGTTCATTCAGCTGGTGTGCAACCAGTGGTGTCAGTATGAATGCAAGGGGTTCTCAATGGTGTTAGTAATCCTTGTCAGATCACATGTGGGATGCAGTCTGGAATGTTAGCATGTGCAATAGATGCTGTGTATCTTCCAGTGAGAGGCCAGTTATGAATTGCTCTGTAAATATGGAAGTTATGGGACAGGTTGTAGGAATGCCATGTGTCACATGTGGAGGGGACAGGGGAGTGTAGTTGATGCAGACAGTGTGGGAGTACAAATTAGGTATGAGTACAGACCCCTCATATGTGACATTATGATGTATGAGGTCAGCGGCAATCTGGGTCTGTCCTTTGAGGTCACACATGTCAGTACGCTGTGTGTTGTAGTTCTGCTTTGTGTAGGTGGCTAATTTTGTCATTTACCATGTCTACACAACATCGCAACATTATGTGCTTCTTTTAGCTGAGGAGATAGTGCATCCATGTTATGGGGGCACTCTCACCCCAGCTGTCACACAGTGCTGTCTACCTGTTATTGTATGGCCTACAAATGGCAGTTGTCCACCAGTCAGATTTGCTGAGCCATGACGAGCCTCTGTCCCTCCTGTCACATACAGGTGAGTTCATGCAGTTGTAATGCTGCTGACATAATGCATGTGTGTAGAGCTCTGCATACTTGCCTGTCCCATCTGAAGGGGGACATGCAGTCACGCTATGTCAACCATCCCACAGGAGATAATACATGGCTTTCTTGACATATATGCCTGTATTGTCTGCAAGAGAGGGATATGTGCTGGTAGTTCTAAGGAGACTGATCTGTGGCCAGATCCCACCAGGGAGGAACTCACATGGGGGGGGGGGGTTGCACCAGTCACCCATACTGGTAAACAAATGATGCAATACATTGGTTTGCCATGTGGATATATCATGGTACTGCTGCAGGACATTGTAGTTAAGGACATGGACCATCCTTTGGGCAAGTGAGCTTCAACATGACTATGCAACACAGTGTGTACATATTACACTTTCCTAACATGTTTGTCTGTGTTTTGTACAGACACCTTGTATGACTCATTTCTTACAACATGCTGGAAGTAACTTCAGTACTTACTTGCACAGAGGACAACTATCATGTGGTGCCAACTGGTGTCCCCAGATCTCTCAGTTATCTCACCTGAAATTCCATGATAGGAGTTAGCAAGGATATGAACAATAGCACTGTCCTACACCTACCGACACTGGACCAAACACTGTTACTTTTGCTCAAGGCCAGATCATGCCTACCGACTGCAACTAGTGTAGCCCATTGACTGTTACACTATACAATGGATGTCGAACATATGTCTCATCCAACCAACCATGGTTTGACAAGGTGTAAGACAATATTAGGCTAGCAGGCCTTGCTGGAAACTATGTATATCATGTACAGAGTGTTATGTCATCTGGTGGATAGGTAAATGTCTGACAGTCATACTCTGGGAAGATAGCATTGGGAGACCGACTCTGCAATGATGCCAGTCACCAGTGGAGTTCACCATCCCCCATTATTGGCATACCCCTTCTACCTATTTCCTCTCTGCAGTCACAGCCACTGTCACTGACCTCTGAGTACATTAACAGGTGATTAGATATTAGCAGCTGTCACAGAATCCCACACAGATCCAACAGTTATTTAGGATGGCCTAAGACACAGTCAGTTGTCCTCTGAGGCACTGACAAAGACTAAATGCCAATGACTTCACAATACTATCATGTGGGAAATTATCCACCCCTGCAAAATATTGTAGTGTCTGTACACACCACACAGTTGAGCCATTACACATGGAGTTATGGACACAGAAAGTAATTTAGCCTTTGACTTTCACTGTTCGGTAAGATGTGGGGATGCATTCACTGTTGTGCAACCTATACCAACAGGTTTGGGATATAAATCCCAGACTGTCACTGCTATACTGAATGTGGTAGTCATCACACCTATCTGTGTGCAGTGGCACCTTTGCTATGTCACTACAGTGGCATATTATACAACAATAGCAGCCACACAGGCTCCATGGTACACCAATACACACTGTAGATAATATGTCCTATGGAGTCTGTGTCATGACTGCAAATAAGTAGTCTGTCTCCTAAATGCTTTGAGGGGATGTGTATGGCTCCATACAGGGAGGTGTCAGATCCCACTGTGTACCTCCCACATATCCATGACAGGACAAACACATGTCTCATCTGTTCTACATGCCTACAGTATCACTGTGGTATACATAGTACATGCATATAACACAGACAGTACACCCAACATGAAGCAGACTCCCCATGCATGTGAAGTACACATCTGTGATACACATCATGTGCAAGTTATACAATGCAGAACAAGACAAATATAACTGGTGTCAGGCAACTGTCTGTACTGGACACAGGATATTGGTAGATAGGTTATCTCCATTACCACAGCTTGTAGATGTGTCAATTCTCAAACCCTGATGACACTTACCAATGGTAGCAGGCTTTTTTACAAATTAGGGATGCATGAGTACTCTGAACGCAGTCATTTTCCTTGTTAGCCTGTTATACACACATAGGTTCATAGGTGGGTATTAGGCTATTGGCCCTAGAGCCTATACAAGCCAAGCCAAAAAGGTACCCTGGCTTTTACCACCCAAGAAAATTATGTACCTGTGCCCCTGTCAAGCAGAGCCACAGAGGTGATCCCCGAGGTGAATTTCCTATTTCCCATCCAATCATCAAGATTTTTCTTGAAGACAGCTAATGAGGAACTTTGCCTGACATGGATAGGTAGTCTGTTCCAGAGTATGGGAAGTCTCTGGGACAGGAATCTATCCCTCCAGCATGTTCTGTTTATTGTGGTGAGAAGGTTTAGGTCCCTAGAGCATGTAGCTCAGAGGGATTGGGATTTTGTTAGCTGGAGCATGTCCAACAGCTCAGGGTCTGACATAGCTTTGTATGTTAGGCAGAGATCGCCTCTGAGTAGGCGATATGCGACGGAGTAAAGCTGGAGTTTTTTGAGATGGTCTGCGTAGGGCATTTGTTTGAGGCCAGTAATCCTCTTTGTGAGGTATTTCTGTGGCCTTTCCAGTTGTTGTAGATGTCTTGTGAGGCACATACCAAAATGGGGCATTGTTGTCTATAATGGGTCTGATGAGTGACGAGTAGAGGGGAAAAAATTACCTCTTTTTCCTGGATGAGAAGCCTTTTGTGATGAGCTGTGCCACATAGAAGGATTTCCTGACTACTGTGGCAATGTGTTTATTAAAGGAGAGGCTACTGTCCACGTGTGTCCCAAGGTGTCTTATCACACTTTTGGTGTTAAGTAGACTACCACCTATGTGGTAGCTCATGGGTACAGAGTTTTTACCAAAGGGGATGACAATGCACTTTTTGGCATTGAGCTTGAGGCCATGGCGCTGACACCAGGCATCAGTCTATGTGAGGCCCTTCTGTAGGACATCCACATCATTTGGGGACTCAACTATGGCTTACAGTTTGCAGTCATCTGTGAACTTCATTAGCCAATGGCCATCTGTGCTAGCCTGTACTTCAGAAAAGTAGATGTCAAACAGGAGAAGACCCAGGACTGAACCCTGTGGTACTCTGCTTGTCACTGGTCTGAAGTCAGATTTGGAGTCTGCTACTGTCACAGTATGGGTTCTGTCAGTAAGCTAGTTGGCAACCCATCTTGTGACATAAGGATTTATACCTAGTTTCCTGAGTTTATTTATAATTCCAGAGTGGGGGATGGTGTCAAAAGCCTTGGCGAAATCTACATAGGCTGTGTGAACCACCTTACCCTCATCTATGGCTTTGGTGACTGCTTCAAAGAAGTCAATCAGGTTTAGGAGACATGATCTGCCTTTTACAAACCCGAACTGGGTGGGGTCCAGAGTTTGGAGGTTACCAATGTCTTTGTTTATAAGTTTCATGATGATATGTTCCATGGCCTTGCAGACTAGGCTCGTTAGGCTAATAGGGCGGTAATTCCCAGGGTCCATGGTGGCTCCTCCTTTGTGGAGTGGGATAACAGTCACTGTACACCATTCAGTGGGCACAATGCCTGAGGTGAGGCTGTGATTGCACATGGTGCTTAGGTAGGGTGCCAGTTTGTTCTGAAGTTCATGTAGAACGCAGCCTGGGATGTTGTCAGGACCCATAGATGCAGTGTTCTTGGCTTTGGAGAGTGAGGTTTTTACCTGTGCAGCTGTGATGTCAGAAACTTTGCATTTTTCCTGTACGGAGATGGGCCCTTGGGGGGTGGGTGGGGGGGGTAAAGTTAGCACTGAACCTATCTGCCAGGATGTTGGCAATATCCGTTGGTTCTGTATATTTAGTGCCATTGTGCTGATCTGAGTGTTGCCATTGAGATTCTTGACATAGCTATAGAATGCTTTATGGTTGTCTTTAGAATCAGTGGCAATTTTGTTTTCATAACTAGCTTTGGAGGATTTTATGAGGGATCTCATGAACCTATGGAGCCATGCACTTATAGTGCTGTGCCTTGCTGAAGACATATTTCTGCTGTGTTGACATGCCATCCTGTGCTGCTTTGTTGCCATTGTCTATTCATAGATTATCCCAACAGCCTCCTGAAACAGAAACATAAACAGGTCCATGATACGCCTTTCATTGTATAACTACACAGCCATTACAACATTATACCACATAAGGTACACAAAAGTATGTGGTGCACTTGTGACAAATGCCAGCATATAGTATCTGTCAGTAACCACTACAAGTGGTATGGCAAAACAACACGGTATTATACAGGTACATGTTAACTAATATAGTCACCTTGTGTATTGAACACATAGATTCATTTCCCTGCATCGATGGCAAAAATGACAGAGATGTGGCACAGGTATCATCACTTGCACAGGATGTTGTGTGGGGGTGCCGGAGGCCTAGGCTGACCCAAACAGTTGACAGCATGCATATGAGTCAGGAAGGGAAGCAAGTAAGAAGGACCATGGAATGGTGCCGTGTGTGTCTGTAGGTGATCTGTATTTGACAGTGGTGTGTGAGTATGTGCATGTACCCAGTCAAGCTCAGTGCTAGCCCTACATGTGTGTATGTTGGAGAGCTTTGGACCACACATGGTACAGTTGACAGTTCACCATCTCCGGCTCTGAACATGGGAACTGGCTCTGCTAGGAGTTGCACTGGCACCTCCATGCCCAAGGTCATAAGCGGTGCTAGTACTTGATGGTGACTGCTGTCTGCTGGGACTGTGTTCCCCACAGGAACACCCATGACCATGAGCCCATGACCTGCCAGATCATGGTATTGACAGCACTCTCCCCTCTGTAACACTGGATGTACTTCCACTATGTGAGTGTGATTGTGCATAGCCATGTGGACTCTTAGCAGATGGGGCTGCTGATCTACATCCACAAGTCTGACGCTCAACTCCAACCACACATTCCAGCACAGATAATGTGCTGTCCAAGACAGATGCTGTCTCAGCCCACCTTCTGTCCACTGTATCAGTGAACCAATCCAGGGTGCCCCGAGTGCAGTGGAGGCAGTCATAGATATCATACTGTGTTGCATCCATAACCCTAAGGATATGTCTGGTACTCCATTCAGAATGTGCCTGTGCCTCCATGATGACCCAAAACATGCACCATGTGACCAGTGATGTGACACCTGCAACAACAGGTCATGGATGGACAGCAGGCTTCCTACAAGCACCCGTGTCAATCCACCTGTGTGGGACCTTGCTAGATCTCTGGTTACAGCCATTGTGTATGCTCACTGGCACCATAGTTGCCACACTTGACTGTTCAATGTCCCCACCCACTGACTGTCCAATATCTGTGGCCTCCAGGGACTAAGAATGGGCAATGCCAATGAGTGCAGAAGAGAGATATCAACCTCTGGGACAGATTCATCCCCCAAAATCCCCACCTCTGCCACACTGTGGCTGCCATCATCATCAGAGTCTAAGGTGACACTGACATCAAGTTGTGAAGGGGACAGACACCAACCCTCCCAGTTGTTTGTGATAAGAAAGGAAGAAGCAGTACATTAATACCTGCACTATTATGCTCTGCAGTACTATGTTGTGATATATGTAAGGCTCTATACACTGTCATCACTATGACAGACCTGTTGAAAACCCAACCTCATATCACAGGACATAAGGACAGTACTCTTCCCACTAACAGCTGTAGTTACTTGAAAATATCTCATTATATTGCAGTCTCATCAGCAACAATGACATACACGGTTTACATTTGTCTAGACTCTGCACAATTGACACATATGACACTCTGTAGTGTCCTGACAATGCCATCACATCTATCAGTGTGGTCACACCTACAAGGCATAGATATGAGTCTAACATGTGTACAGTCAGAATACATGTGTGCAGTTGGCAATCATGCCAACAATACAGCAATCAATAAAGCAGGCCTGGGATGGCAGTCTAGGGATTACACTGCTATAAACCAACATCTATAACAAAACAGTGTCATGCGTACCAGAAGTGGGACCACAGACTTGGCCAATACCTGATGGACTTGTGAAAAGTTGAGGGACAGGTAATGTCAGTACCACTGCATGTTCCACCACCACAAGGTAATACATACATATATCTCACATTTACAGTAGTCACTGTGTTAATTGTTATATTGGTCAAAATCTGAGCATGACAGTCAAACTGCAGTGAACCCCCCCCCCATCCAAAACAGACAGACCTGGCACCCACATAAGACTATATATGCCCTGACACACTGAATGTTACAGTATTGCAATACTGATCAAACTAAGTTTACCCGGATGCTCCTCTGCCATGGACACTGTGGCAGCCACATCCACAATGCAGGGTGTGATGGATGCCTTGGAGCTATCATGTTTGCCTAGATTTTCTAGGAATTCCTCAGTGGCTGAGAGTGATTGTTCCACTGCAGGCTCTGCACCAGTGGCACCACAATTCCTGGCTTCATCTGCTGCTCTTCTGTGTGTGGCATTGATCATGCCCATTGGGCGGTGTCAAACCTGCTCATATGTCCTGCTCTGATAACTAGTGGCATTGACATCATGGACAAGGTCAGCTCACAATACCTCCTGCTGCTCCCTGTTGTGCCTCCCTCTGGACAGTAGGAGTTTATGGTGTTGACAAAGCCCTTCCAGTCTTAGCTTATTCTTGGCATCTGTGAAACCTGCATGGCACTTTACATACATGTTCCCTAAAAAACAACAACATGGGAACACGTCAGTATCACATATGTGGAAATACACTATGAAGAGATAGAGCAAGGACAGAATGGCTGGCAGTATCCACTGCTTGATCACACATGTCATATTCCACGCTGTGCAAACATACTAAGCATGTGGATACAACTAGGATACTAGTGATAGTCAGGTATTCCTGACAGATACTGCTGTATGTTCATACAGCCAACACTGGAGTCTATTGTAGTGTGTCCCCAAGGGACACCCCCACTAATAATATGTCAAATGAACTGTGCCAAACAAATAGCAGTGTGCTATTACAACCTCTGTAAAGGAAGAGTTCCATGAGCCCAGTGTGCCACACTGACAATGTACATTCCACCCTTGATATCTTGCACAACCTCTGTATGTGTAACAAATCTGGAGATTATTGACATGTCATTATCACAGTTTTAAGAAAGGCTTAATACTGTAATCCCTATTCCCCATAAGTATAGTCAGATGTCTACATCCTGATGTAAACACAATGGTTCCATATCTGATGGACTGCAGTACTCCTCTGCTAATATGTGCTGTTAGCTAATACTTTGCATATGCATGGTCTGTATGAGGAAATTATCATACAAAATGGTTTCCCATAGCCAGCTGCTTGCCTTTTTAACATGCTTCTCTTCAGCAGGTGATTGCCTGCTAACCAATGTGTGGTTCTGAAATGCTAACTGCAGCCAACACAGCTGATTTGCACTATCATCAGCCAATCACATGCAACCACAGTACAACGTATAAGGCCGTCATGTAGATTAGGGGGCCCTTTCCAGTATATTGTGCTGGACATTACATTGGTGAGGAGACTACTTCATCGCAGAGGGTAAATCTGTAGCAGCAACTTTTACATAGAGATGGGGGTACTACAGGCTGCAGCTGCTGCTACAGGTAATAGGCAGAGAGTAAGAGTATGAACACTTGGGAGGACAACAAGCTGAAGGAGTAACTGTTGGAGCTGTGTCAGCCTTGTTGTAGAGGCAGACCCAGAGTGAGGCTACCCTTTCCAGTCCAAATAAGGCATGTGTTTAAGGTAAATATGTTAGGCAACTGTATCACTAACAGAGAACTAGCCACATGTTTGTTGTGCCCTTGAGCAACATGGGGGATAAATATAACAATATGTCCACCATTTGAGTGATTTTCAGGCCATGTGTTACAGTCTGATAGTAATTGGGAGCATGCAGTATAAGGGCAATCCTTGTTAAAAGCAGGTACTTCAAACATGGGTGTTAGGTGTGCAGCTGCGCTAACTGGCACTGTGAGTCTGAAAGGATTGTATGGTGCACTCTGATATTAGTGGCCCTCATTTGCAGTACCAGAGTTGAATTTCTCTGTGGATGCATATTAATGCATGGCGTGACACTTTATGCACTTATACTTTTGCTATAGGGATATGTGAAATGTGTTTCTATCTGTAGGCCTGTGATTTCCATCAGTGAAATGCAGACATTTCATTTGATATGCATTGTGTGGATAAAGATGTGCATGACTCAGTCATTATTGGCTGGCTTCACAATACTATAATTCCACTGCTACACACCACTGGATTTGAACTCAGGATTCTGTGTGGCAAAATGCACTGTTTGAAAGGCATTTAACAGACTAAGGTACTAAGTCACTGCTACAGCAGATGTATTTGCAAGATATATGTGCACACATATAGGCTGTGACAAACATTTTCTACATCCATCAGTATGTGCATGGATGCATTTATGCACCAGGGTCCCAGTGGAACATGTATTTTGCCATTAATGCCTTAACAGATGTCTTTCTACATGTTGCTGATAACAGGGCACATTTACCTGCTGTCACAGTCCTCACTTACATCCATTGTCCTGTTTTTGGCTGTCTAGTGTTATACTATTGCACCAGAGTCCAAGGTACACTCCCTAGTTTTTCCATTACTTTTTAATTCAAGTTTGAGTGGTGCGGCGCGCAGCTCTACTGAAACACACTTAATGACTGTAACTGGCAATTACTATGTTTTCTTTAAACCATCTGTTTTAAGAGTTGTGTGCTGTGGCAGGCTAATTCAGTGGTCTGCAGGTACAATGGTCTTGGGTTTAAAATATGGGACAGGTGTTTGTTTTGTAAGTGTGTTTTACAATTTTAAAAACATATTTAGTCAATATAGCTCTATTTAGCTGAGCTTAGCAGAGTTGCATGATGCGGTGCATTGTGCAGCATTCCATTAAAAGAATATAAAGAAAAGAAAAATGAGGAGCTAGGAAAATATTGAAATGGGGTGCAAGCAGGGGGAAAACATAGTGAATGTAAGGTAGGGATGTGCAGGAAGGCTGTAGGAAAGAACCATAGCTATCCATTTCTTGCACAGCAACAACTGTGCACTTTGACAGAATTTTGTACATGACTTTGAACTCTCATATCCAGAGAGAGGGGTGAGGACAACATAACTGCATCGTCAAGCCAATTGGAGCAAATTATGTGTGTCCAGTGGACACGTGCTAAATGTAGAGCTATGTATGGGACAACATTTCTTGAGGGGAGACAGGTGCCCATTTTTTTTAAGGTGAGAGTGGAATGCTGTGGAAGGGAAATAGGTACATGTGGGGGAGGTAAGTTGGGTAGGTGAAGATGCATTTGCAGATAGACAAGACAGACAAGACAGCAGATAAGGGTGGTGTGTGACACATAAGAGGAGGTGAACACCTTGGATAGGGAGGGTGTTGTGCCTCCACAAGGCAGCAGCATGACTCACATCCTCAGCCATGGGACTGTCAGCACTGCTCTGTCACTGCCCCATGGGTGGCAGTGGTGGAGGCTGGGCACCAGGGTGAGGCTGCTCCACCAGGTTGGCCAGCAAGTCCTTAATCTGGTGAAGGTGGTGGTCAAAACCATGCTAGGCCATCCTGCGCACCAAAACTGGCAGCTCAGCCTGGGTGACAACTCCCCCTCCACCACCACTCCCAGATGGAGGGCCCATCCCCATCCCATAAGGTGGTACTACCCAACACCACAGGTAGTTCAGGGGAAGCAGAGGGGCACCACTGGTCTGTGTCACAGCTGGAGGAAGCAAAGTAGGTGGATCAACCGGAACCGACCTACCTTGATGTGCTATGGTAAATGGGGTAAAGCAATAAGTTAAGGTTAGTAATAATCAAAACATTGTTAGTATTACAGAATGGGACATCATATTTATTAATCCAAATCTATATCAGTGTATATTATGTGTAACATAGCATTAAGTAACATAACAGTCAGTATGTTAGTAGTTAGTGACTCTGTAGCTCAGCCTGTAAAATGCATTGAAAAAATAACTTTTTGGCTTTGCTGGAAAAGCTCACCCAGACTATGCCACAGCTTCCTCTGAGGGAAAGGTTAGTTTGCTTTTGATTTCTTGTATTTTGTATTACTGTATTGCTTTTTTCTATTTTGTATACTGTGATTTGTTTTCTTTTCACTGTGTTTTTCTTCTATTCTGCTTTTAATTGCATATTAAAACCTGAAAAGAGACCACAGTTGTGTCTCTTGTGAGTCAGACATAAATTAGAACAGGTCAGTTAAGGAGTCACACAGAAGGTAGAAGAGGTGAGTTAAGGTTAATCATCTGAGAACTGAGGAGGTGGAGATAGGAACTAATGCTTATATTTAAGGGGTAAAATAAAACATTTCAAAACTTCACTGGAAAAGCTATCCCAGACTGTGCCACAGCTTCCTGTGAGGGAAAGGTTATTTTGATTTTGATTTCTTGTACTTTGTATTACTTTATTGCTTTTTTCTATTTTGAATACTGTGATTTGTTTTCTTTACACTGTGTTTTTCTTGTATTCTGCTTTTAATTGCATATTAAAACTTGAAAAGAGACCACAGCTGTGTCTCTTATGAGTCAGACAGTATTTTTCCACCTTCCCACCCTGTTACTGTTGGTGTTCTTAAACACCACTGTCTTTCTAGTTGCCTAACCTTTATGTTAATTTGACCATACATCTCATTCCCTCCCTCTTTCACTGGCTGTTATGAGTAAGCACAAAACTATGATTTTCTGAAATCACTCTCCTTCAACTATTTAAATTTATTGGCCATCCTACTGTATTCCCTAGTACCATGATACAAAGGTGCCCCCCCCCTTTCAATATATCTTGTTCATAGGTTCATAGGTTCATGCTAGGCTATCTGCCCTACGGCATTTATAAGCCTAGCCAGAGTGTGTTTGGCTTTCGCCAACCCTTGGAATGAGTTTACTGTGCCCTTTTTAAGGTTAGTTTACTGTGCCTCTGTCTAGCAGTGACACAGAAGTGACCCCCGGGGTAAACCTACGATCTCCCATCCACTCGTCAAGATTCCTGTTGAAGAGAGTCAGTGAGGGGCTCTGCCTAACATGGACTGGGATTCTATTCCAGAGTGAGGGGAGCCTCTGGGTTATAAATCTGTCCCTCCAGCATGTCCTGTTTATTTCTGTACTGAGGTTCAATTCTCTTGATCGCGTAGCTCTAAGGGATTTGAATTTTCTGACATGGAGCATGTCCATTAATTCCGGGTTGGACATGGCTTTGCACGTCAGGTATAGATTGCCTCTGAGTAGGCGGTATGCAACTGAGTAGAGCTGGAATTTCTTTAGCCGAGCAGCATATGGCATCTGTTTGAGTCCCTTGATCCTCTTTGTGAGGTACTTTTGAGGTCTTTCTAGTTGCTGCAGGTGTCGGGTAAGGTACATCCCAAATGGGGCATTGTACTCAATTATGGGCCTGATGAGGGAAGAGTAGAGGGGCACAATGACCTCCCTTGATCTAGATATGAATCCTTTCATGATAAGGTGGGCTATATTTTTATTTATTTTTTTATTTTACATTTGTTGACCGGGATAGTCAGACTGGATGCATGTCCATTTTCAGCGGAGGCCCGGGGAGAAATGCTCCAAGGGTAAGCAGATACAGCATTACATAATACCAGCATTACATATTACAAACAGATTATTTACAGAGATTACATAAGTAAGCAAGTTAAACAAGTTCCACAGGTTAAAGTTAGCCCTGAGCACAAGTCAGGATTAAATTAAATTACACAGTAAACTGGTTAACAGATTTTTACACATTCGAGTTAGCCAGGCTTGATACATTGACATAGCCAGTTAAGTGACAAATGTTGTTTGAGTCTAGTTTTAAATTGACCTAAGGTGGAAAGTAAGGTAATATCAGCTGGTGAGTTCCAGGATCTACTTACAGAGTTTGCAAAGAGAGAATCACCGGCTGTGTTATTAATTTTGCTAGTCTGAATTAGTAGTTTGTTAGAGGATCGAAGCGGTCTAGGATTGTTATAGGGGGGTGATAATATTTTTAAGTGCAGGAGTATTGTCTGGATTATAGAGGATTTTATAGGCCATAATCAGTTGGTTATACAGGATTAGGCTAGGTAGTTCAAGCCAACCAAGCTGATTTAGATTGATGCAATGATGTGTCCTAAAAGGCAGCCCAGTGGCAAACCTGGCAATGTGGTTGTAGCAAATTGAGAGTTTGTTAAGGACAGTCTTGTTCAAATTCAAGAGTAGAGGGGATGCATACAGAAGGGTTGAAAGAAGGTGAGAGCGAGCTATGGCAATTTTAGCTGGAGGGGTTAGGAAGGCTTTTATTCTGTAAAGTGACCCTAGTTTTTTATTGATGGTTTTGATAGTTTGGTTAACATGTAGGTCAAATTTGAGATTACTGTCTATGATGACACCTAATAGTTTTGTAGATGGGTCAGGGGAGATTATTGTGCCATCATTTGATTTTATGGTAAAGGTGAAAGTGGTAGACCTACGTGTTGGTGAAAATAACAGCATTTTAGTTTTTTTGGGATTTAGGATCAGACGATGTTCAGAAAACCAGTTTTCTATTGTATTAAAGGTGGTCTGGGTAGCTGACCATAACTCTACTGGAGATGTGGCTGAGCAAATCAGAGTAGAGTCATCAGCATATTGGATACAGCTGACTTTTGGGATGACAGTATAAAGGTCGTTAATGAAGATGGATAACAGCAAGGGCCCTAGTATAGAGCCTTGTGGTACTCTGAGGGTGTTAGGTAGAAGGTTAGAGAGTTTGTTCTGCCAGAGGACAGCCTGCTGCCGACCATTCAGGTAGGATTGAAACCATTAGAGGGCTCCAGTATCTAGACAGAATGTTTGCAGGGTGTAGATTAAAAGTTGGTGATCAACCATATCGAATGCCTTGGAAAGATCCAAAAAGAGGGCTTAGGATATATAATTATTGTTGCGATTATGGTTTATGGTGTTAGTAAAGGCTAGGAGGGCTGAAGTAGTGCTGTGATGAGGACGGAAGCCATGCTGAGTGTCTGCCATAAGGCGATTTTGGATTAGGTGGTGCATGAATTGTCTATGAATAAATTTTTCCATAATCTTTGCAAGTGGAGAGAGTATAGCTATTGGTCTATAATTGGAGAATTCAGTAGAGCTGCCTCCTTTGTGAAGTGGGATTACATAGGATATTTTCCAGATGGTGGGAATTTTAGCTTCTACTATGGTTCGATTGATTAGTATTGAGACGGGGTAAGCAATATCATCAGCTGATTTTTGTAGGTACTCGGCAGGGAGTTGATCAGCAGAAAGTGTAGTGGGTTTTAATTTTTTGATCAAGGTACGGATAAGTGAAGTGGCGACTGGTTGGAAGCTGAACGCAAGTAGGTTTCTAGGGGTGCTACTTTCAGGACCAGGGGAGCTAGGAGGTAGTTGGCTAGCTAGGGCTTGAATTGTCTCAGTAAAGAATTGGTTAAAACTATCAGAAACATCTTCAGGGGTTTTCTCAATAGTAGCAGCAGGGATTGGGGTTGAAGTTTGTCCAGGATGTAGTAGATTATTTAAACCTGCCCAAAACTTCTGAGGGTTATTTTGATTTACTGTCTGTAAATTACAGTAGTATTGTTTTTTGTCTTGTAAAATTGATTTTTTGGTTTTGTTCCTGGATTGCCTGTATTTAATGTGATCTTGGGGGTCTTTAGAAGAACGCCATAAAGCCCATGCTTTGTTTCTAAGGGTTATTTAAAATGTCTTTATATAGAATGTCTTTCTAACCACTTTGGCAATGTGATTGTCAAAGGAGAGGTTACTATCAACTTGGGTCCCTAGGTCCCTAATTACTTCTTGCTTACTTAATGGATTACCACCTATTTGGTAATTTGTGGGCACTTTGTTTTTACCAAAGGGTATGACTATACACTTTTTGGTGTTTAGTTTAAGGCCATGGCTCTGGCACCAGTTATCCGTTTCTATGAGACCCTTTTGGAGGATGCTTGTGTCAGCTGGAGAGTCATTTATGGTGCCCAGTTTGCAGTCATCCGTGAACTTGGTCATCCACAGTCCTCCCATGTTAACCTGTACCTCAGAAAAATATAAACCGAATAAGAGAAGTCCCAGGACTGAGCCCTGTGGGATGCCACTTGTGACTGGTTTAGAGTCTGACATGGCTCCAGCAATTCTGACCATGTGGGTTCTGTCCTTGAGCCAGTTTGCAACCCGTCTTATGACATAGGGGTTTATATTCAAGCTGGAGAGCTTGTCTATGATGCCCAAGTGGGGTATTGTGTCGAAGGCTTTTGCGAGGTCTAGGCAGGCTGTGTGAGCTACCTTACCCTCATCAATGGCCTTGGTGACTGTTTCAAAGAATTCGACCAGGTTCAAGGGGCAGGATATGCCCTTAACAAAGCAGGTCCCCAATGTCTTTTATGAGTTCCATAATGATCCTCCCCATAGCTTTGCAGACCAGGCTAGTCAAGCTTATGAGGCAGTAGTTTCCAAGGTCCGTAGAAGCACCTCCTTTGTGGAGTGGGACCACTGTTGCTGTACGCCATGCTTTAGGTACATATCCTGTAGTAAGGCTGAGATTGAACAGCAGCCTTATGTGTGGGTTCAGCTCTTCTTGGAGTTCATGTAGCATGCAGCTCGGAACACCATCTGGTCCCATTGATGCTGTGTTTTTTGCTTTGGAGAGGGCGGCTCTCACCTGGGCATCTGAGATGTCAGAGAGGCAACACTCTGCTAGGATAGATATTTGTCCCTTTGGGGGGAGGGGGGGAGTTTGCACTGAACCTGTCTGCCAGGATGTTGGCACTGTCTGTGGGTTCAGTGTATTTTTTGTCATTTTGGACTAACTCTGAGCATATCTGGGAGTTGCCACCCAGGTTTTTAACATAACTACAGAAAACCTTATGATTATCTTTAGTGTCTTCTGCAATTTTTCTCTCAAAGCTGGCCTTGGATGATTTTATGAGTGATCGTAGTTTTTTGCTAGTACTGATCAGAGATGCCTTCCCTTTTAGGGATTTTGCTCTATCATGTAGTAGCTTCCTCCTTCTGTTGTATAGTTTATTTATGGCTGGGATCCACCAGGCAGGATACCTGCCTTTGGGGGAATGGGTCTTGGTTTTATTTGGGATTGCATGATGCATTCCTGAAGGTGTCCATAGAATGCGTTTATAAAGGATTCAGCAGATTGGGCTGTAGTTTCCACTGGCCCAGGGGCCTTGAAGGATTCCACTTTGGTTTTAAGAAGTGTGAAGTCGGCTTTTGAGAAGTTCTTCACTGTGGTCTTCTGTGCTGGGGGTGGGGGTGGGATGTGGCTTTCCAGTGAGATTAATGTATGGTCCGATCTTACCAATGAGGGGTATACTTCTGGTATGGAACATTGTGTCCCCATGTTTGTGATGATCAGGTCTAGTATGTTTTCCACTCTTGTGGGAGTGGTAACTAGTTGTCCCATAGAATTTGAGTTTATGAATTCTAGGAATCTTTGGGCTAGGTTGTTGGGGCTTGAGTAATGCTCCCAGTCTATGTTTGGGTAGTTGAAGTCCCCCAATATGATGGTGTTTTGAGAGACCTTCATATTCTCCAGTGTCTTCAGGAAGGCCGAGTGGGGTTCCTGAGTTTGAGAGGGTGGTCTGTAGCATGCTACAAACTGGAAAGCAGTTTTGCCCACTGTTAGTTGCACATGGATGGTCTTTGATGCTTCTTGCAATGCCACTAACCTGGAGGTGTGGGTATCCTTGATGAAAATAGATACTCCCCCTCCTTTTGTGGTTCGGTCCAAGTTTTGGGGCCGAAAAGCATGATATAAGGTATAACTTTGTAGTGCTGGGGTGCTCTTAGGAGCCTTGAACCAGGTTTCTGTCACTGCACAGACATCGATGTTCTCCATACTGAGGAGGGCTTCGAGAGCGTGCATCTTGAGGTTTGGACTTCTGGCGTTGAGCAGCATTACCCTTAGTTTCTTTCTACTTGTGTTGTCTAAGGAGGTGGGTTTGTCTTTTGAGCCTTGCCTAAAAAAGGCACTATGGGGGTGGCAAGAGCCTTTGCCAATATCCGAAAGGCCAGGGGTGACAGGTGCAAGCCATCCCTTGTGAAGCAGCATGGCTTGTCGAGCATGTCATCCCAGGCAGACAGACACTGGATCCCCTTTGAATGACACCAATACTTAGGCCAATTGTTGAAATTGATCATTTTGTCTTTATACTGTGGCATCATTCTTGATGAGGGTAAGATGCTGCTCAAGGTCAGTGTCATACCGGCCTGGGCTACATAATCAGAGAGCTCCTCTATGTCTCTTTTCATGTAGTCAAGGGAGGTACGTCTCAAGTCATTCACACCATTTAAAAATAGTGGCTCTCTCCTTAGACAGCTAAAACTTAAGTTACTCACTTTCGTATCTAACTATTTAGTATACACTGCAGCGTTTAGGATAAACCATTTTTTCATCTTACCTTTAAACATCTATTGCAAGACCACCAGTTATTGGACAGCCCACATTCTGCCTCTCAGTAGTCATCTTGGAATTAGTGCTCCTCTTTTCTCTTGGTGAGAGAAGGCGTACAGGGACATTATTTCCTGGAGAATGCTGATCACAATAAAGCTTAATAACTGCTTTATAAGTAACAGTTTGGAATCTTTGCTTATATTCTGGTCTTGCTGACAGAATGAGTATTGTACATTGATTCCTGACTGTTTCTGGGTGGAGAGAGAGTGTCTGTGCTTAAGTTTCCTGATTGGTCTGGTTGCTATACAAGGCATCTACCAGGAAAAGGCTACAAGTCTCCAGGCCTGTGCATCATCTGGGAAAAGACTGTGAATCACTAAATAGTCTGTGACCTTCTCATCTTGGGATTGGTGCTAACATTTTGCTTTTGGTGACAGAAGAAGCAAAGGAGCATTGTATTCCAACAGAGTGAGACCAGCATTAGTAGTAGCCAGGCTGTAGCCATTCATGTGACTCCCCTCTTTTCATCATTCTTGATAAGCTAATTCTTTGTTTTCAGTAAGTACTGCTTGATTTGTTTCTAACTTCAGAATATCCCCCTAAATACTTCATCCTTAAATTTTCATGGTCTAAGTATTAGTTTCCCCTCAAGTGTTTGTCAGTAACCTGTATAGACACCTTGAGTAACATTTTCCCTATAAAAGCACAATTGAAATTTCTCCAATACTTAGTTCCACACAGGACAACTAGTTTGCAGTGACAAGCACTGTCCTCATAGTTGCAAACCTGATACTCCTGACAGAGACTGATATTCTCATTCCAACTGTCTAATCAATAAAAAAGGGTCTATTGCCATGGATATGAACTTCCCTACTGTCTCCATTACTGACTTAGTGGATATGGGCATCCTGAGGCAATGTAGAAATTGCCTCAGGTTTACTGACAACCAGTTAATTCTCAGACTGATATGGTATCCGAGACAATGTATTTACACAATGTCACTGGAGGCAAAGCTCTTACATAAAACTACTCCTAATGTCAATAGGTTTGTCAGTAGTACACATGCTGCAGACATCACGCACTATTCAAAGCAGACATATAGACCCACATATGCTGAGGCACATAATTATAACCTTCATAAACAACACAGACCTCCTAGATGAAGTACACATAACAAATACCTTCAGCAGCCCCAAATGCACTATTTAAAAGCAACATCCACATCAACACATAGGGCTACATCTAATGGAGCCTCTATCTCTAAGTCCATAAGGCAAACCACCACACAATCCAGCATTCTAGTCAGTGGAGACTCCATCATGAGGCACACTGATGATCCTCTCACCAGGCTGAGTAAGGAGAAAGTCACAGTCAGTTGCTTATTAGGGGCTAGGATCTGCCACATTATCCAGGCACTCAGGTCACTGGACAACAATTACCAGTATGACTCAGTCATAGTCCATGTGGGAGTAAACGACCTGAGACATACCTCCCTAGACTATATGAAAAGAGACATCATGGAGCTCTTGGAATATGTGTCTCAGGCTGGTATGAACCTAGCATTGAGCAGAATTTTATTTTACCTTATCCAAGGATAATGCCACAATATGAAAAAAACAGATGTTTGACTTTAATAATTGGCTTAGTTTCAGGTCTCATTCTAAGAGAGTGCAATATTTGCCAGCAAGGAAGGAGATGGTCAAAATACCATGCTGCTTTGCCAGGGATGGTCTGAACCTCTCCCCTTTAGGCTTTTGAATATTAGCTAAAACACTGTCTTCCCCATAGTGCCTTTTTCATGCAATGCCAAACTGAAAGTACTTCTGACATAGAAAATCAAAACCAAAAAAATCTAAAGGTATTACTGCTCAATGCTAGAAGTCTAAACAAAAAACTCCTCTCCCTAGAAGCTTTCTTTACCCTAGAGAATGCTGATGTCTGTGCAGTTACTGATACATGATTTAAAGCTGCAGAGAGCACACCAACAGTGCTAGGTTATAATGCCTTCCATACATTTAGGCCAACTACTTCCCAGGCAGGGACTAAAGCTGAAGGCGTCTCTATTTACATCAAAGAAAAATGTTCCTCAAGGCTGGTCAAACAGGACAATGCACTTGAGCTGCTCCATGTTCAAATCATCATAGGCAAAATCCAATACAACTTCCTTGAAAGCTATAGGTCTCCCTCTATGACCCAGGTAACCCATAACGTGTATTTAAACATATTAGAAGCACTAACCATCCAACCCAATACCATATTCATGGGTGACTTTAATTATCCCACTATTAACTGGGACTCCTATACAACATCAAACATACATGCACAGAGATTCCTGGATTCTGTAAACACAAACTCCCAGGACCGGATAGTCGATACACCAATCAGGGGTGCAACCATCCTGGATCTGATCCTCACTAATATGGGAGAGTGCTGCACACCCCCTAATATAATGCCTTCCCTCATAAGGTCAGACCACAAAATTGTCTACTTTGAAGTAAAAATAAAACCTGGACCCCAGCTAAATCTTGAATATTCAGGAAGGCTAACTTCCTGCTATTAAGTAAGAGCCTTGCAAAATTTCAACCCCCAATAAACCTTATGAACACTGTTGCCTATGCAGAACTGTTCATAGAAACACTGTACAAGCATGTTAATAGCTGCATAGAGGCAGCTGGGGTTCCTATCACATTGTCAAACTTTTAAAAGTTCGACTGTCATATGGTCAACACCATATGATCAAACTTTTAAAAGTTTGAACGTTTCAACGGAGATCCCAGTACAATGTGGCAATGGAAGTTTTCCATTGTCTTCACTGTAGTGTGATCTCAGAGTTGGTATATTAAAAGAGCAAGTGGTGTAGGGGGTGCAGGGGGCTTAAGCTTTCAGGTAGGCTTTTTCTGTTTTTTTTTAATTTGAGTTTCGAACTTTTAAGAGTTTGAACATATGGTCTCGACCATATGGTGATGGAACTTTTAAAAGTTTGATGATGTGATATAGCCCCAGGCAGCTGTACCCACCAGGAAGAAGTACAGAACTAACTCAAAAAACAAGCCACCCTGGTGGAATCACAAAATCAATAGGCTATATAACAGGATGAAGAAAATCATGGCAAAAATTAGGAGGTGCAGCACCCAGCAGGATAAAAGCACTCTCATCAAACTAAAAAAACAACTTAGAAGACAAATGAAGTCTTCCAAAGCCTCTCAGGCCAAGGACAACTACAAAGCATTATTTAACTATGTCCACAAACACAAAGGCAATACACAATTCTGTGCAGAGCTCATTGTAAATGGAGCCACCTATACTGAGCCAGAAGATATAGAAAACCTCCTGGATGATAAATTCAGTTCCAACTTTACCCCTCTCTCCCCCCTCAACCTTCCCTCAGGAAATATCATCAAATATAACTCTCCTTACTATCACTAGGGGACAGGTCGTTAATGCTCTCTCTAGACCAAGAACACTGCATCAATGGATTCAGACAATATCTCAGGATGCCTTCTAAATGGTGTGAAACATGTCCTATCAGAGCCTCTGGAATTACTGTTTAACTGTAGCCTCCAAACAGGTTTCTGCCTCATGAATGGAGAAAGGAAACAGTCATCCCTCTGCACAAAGGTAGGTCATCTACAGACCCTGAAAACTCACTAGTCTTATATGTAAAGCCATGGAAAGAATTATAATGGAGATGATCAACAGAGATATAGTAAACCTCCAGACACTGGAACCAACCCAGTTTGTTTACGTCAAGGGCAGATCATGCCTACTCAACCTGGTGGACTTCTTTGAGAAGGTCACCAAAGCAATGGATGAGGGTAAAATTGTTCACACTGCCTGCCTTGATCTGGCCAAGGCATATGACATAATACCCCACTTGGGCATTGTTGACAAACTCAAGAAGTTAGGTACAAACCCATATGTCACTTGGTGGATAGCCAACTGGCTCACAGACAGGACCCAGGAAGTCAGAATTGGGGAGTCCACCTGTACAAAGTGGCAAGTCACAAGTGGAGTCCCTCAGGGATCAGTCCTTGGACAGCTCTTTTTGGCATTTACTTCTCAGAAGTCAAGGCCAATGACAGTGGTCTCTGGCTGACTAAATTTGCAGATGATTGCAAATTAGGAGCTGTCATTAAATCTCACAAAGACACAAATGTTCTACAGGGGGGACTGACACAGACAAACAACTGGTGTCTGAGCCATGGACTAAAATTAAATGCCAAGAAATGCATAATATTATCCTTTGGGAAGTCATCCATCCCTGGTAACTATCATATTGACTACACACCCAGGGACTTAGGGACACATAGAGATAGTAAACTAGTCCTTCGCCATCATGTGTCTACAGTGGTGATGAAATAATTCTATATTGCACAACAAATAAAGAAAGGTATGGCATCCATGTCCAAGGAAGTCATTGTTCCACTGTATTCGGCATTCATCAGACCCATCATTGAGTACAATGCCCACTTTGGTATGTACCTAACCAGGCATATCCAACAACTGGAACATCCACAGAGGTTCCTCACTAAATGAATACAAGGTGTAAGTAAAATGCCCTAAGCAGACCATTTCAAGGCCCCATACCTGTATTCTGTCTCCCACAAGCTTTTGAAGGGATATTTATGCTTGGCATATAGGGCATTGTCAGACCCCACTCTGATGGACCTCCTGCATATCCACAAAATAAACAGCACCAGAATTACCCGTTCTAAAGACTTAAACCTTGCCTGTGATATAAATAGGTCCTGATGGAGAGATAAGTATGTATCCCAGAGACTATCCTGTCTATGGAACAGGCTTCCCATCCATGTGAAGCAGAGTTCCTCCCTAACCCAATTCAAGTGCAATGTGGACAGTTGTATGGGAAACCGGAAATTCATCCCTGGTTTTGCACCTATGTCTCTAATGGACACAGGTAACCTGTAAAAAGTTCATCTCCCAAACCCCTGCATGCACTTATCAAGGGTATCAGAATCTGTTAGAGATTTGGGATGCATGGCTAGGTTTAAAAAGGCCCTAGTGGTCGTTAGCCTAGTAAATACCTATGAACCTATGTATGTTAACAGCATGCCAGTAAGAATTAAACCATATGGCCAACCAAACAGTTAGTGTAACAAAATATGTTAATATTAAATCATAATAATAAATAACAATAATAAATAAATGAAGATAAGTGGTGAGGAATGAGAGAGAAACATTCCATTACTGACAATGCAGATTATATCCCTGAAAGTACTGATAATAAATATGCTGCAGGTGTGTAGTGTCAGTTTTGAGTATGGTGACTACAATTCTCCTATAGCTGATGTAGCACATACATACCTCTCAAGCTGTTAGCATGGTTCAGTATGCGCCAGACAATAACAAATGCAGGGAACAGTTTCACATAATGTGGATGTATATAACTACTAAGGTGTTCTGTAGGCAGATTTGGTAATACATTGCATTCCAGGTAATTATTTTTCTGGTAATCCTCTGACAGACAGATTAGGCAATTTTAATTACATTATGAGAAATCGTGACATTTGAGAGGTATATTTGTGTATACTACATAAACTAGACAGCCATCATGCCTTAATTGGCAGGCATGGGAATAGAACCCAGTAGCTGTGACTGCAGCAACTTAGTAGAGACATGCAAGGAATACAGCCATACTGGAAATATTTAGACAGATGTATTTAGTAAACCACAATGCTGCTTAACACTTTATTGGTATTGCTGATAAATCTCTATGAAGTCCACACTCAATATCTGCCGATAGAGTGGGCTACCTGACCCATATACCTTTATTACCTGGAATAGGAGGAACAGAGAGCATTATGTGACCGATATTGGCCTGGAGGCAGCCTTGGACCATACTATGAGTTAAACAATACAATAGCTCTAATTGCCCATTTTTTATTGTGTATACTTCTTTGCAGTGTATACTTCACTGCAGTAAATAGTTACTCCTTCTTGCTTATTACACTACAGTTAGCATAATAAATCCATATTTACCACACTCATGGCGTAACCTGGCCAGGCACCCAGCATGGGACTCAACATTGCAAATCCTCTCAGCTGCAGCTGTCGGGAGAGAAGCACACCATTACGTATAGCAATTTTGCAGACATTCAACTTGCATTTTGGTAAATCAGTTGAAAACATACTTACATATTTCACAAAGAAATGATGAAGTAACCAAGGCACAGAATGGCCTAGTTTAAACACAGTCCAAGCATGAATGAAATGTAGATAAAATCCAAGATAAATTTATTTACGTAGGTAAGCGCTTTCATGATACACATATCACTTCTTCAGACCTTCAAACAAACGCATCCTAACCAACTATATTTAAACAGTATTCAAACCAATCAAATCAAAACAATTAATACTTAAAGTAAAAACAGCCATTCTACAATATGTACAAAGTCATACTAGAAAAACGCTTCACATACAAATACATATTAAACATTGTAACATAAAATGTATTGATTAAAAACAATTGAAATATATTAGATGCATATCTCTGTCATTCATTAAAATAATTTAATTTCATTTAAACAGCCTCCTATTCTTCAAAACTGGTTTAAGGGGTATTCTATCATTAAGGCCCTTTCCTTTATTAGCTGTTAATCTAATAATCCACCTAGTTTCAGAGGTCTCTGTGTGGTTCCTTATATCACCCCCTCTCTCATTAGGAATGATTCTCTCAATAACTGAGAACATAAAGTTATGGTCATTACCCTCAGAGGACACATGTTTGGCTAACGCATTAGTGGCAACACCATTCCTAATATTTAATAATTGTTTCCTAATTCTGAATCTTAGCTATCTGTCAGTCATGCTCACATAAAATGCAGAGCATTTCTGACATACAGCCAAGTAAACCACATGGTTTGTGTTACAATTAGCTGCTACACTAAAATCATATATTTGCTCGGTGTCTGGATGTATAAATACATTCTTATGATTTATATATATATATATATATATATATATATATATATATATATATATATATTTATATATATATATATATATATATATATATATATATATATATATATATATATATATATATATATATATATACATTGATTGCATCCACCACAAGGAACCATCCCTTTTACTCCTATCATATTTTGTCTCTTATTGTTGTGTGGATAGCATAACATCCTTTTCAAAGATTTCTTGTTCTTAAATATAAAGCTTGGATTTTCCCCTGCAACTTGCTTGATTTCTGGATTTTGTGTATATTCCAGTTCTTTTTTATCACACTGGTTATTATATTCACATCGCTGATAAAATACGTAGCGAATCTAACAGATTCATTCTTATGTTGAACATAACCTGTTCTATCATTATTGGGCATTGAAAAATATGGCTTACCTATACTATCTCTCCATGAAGTAGATGCATCCAGGATTCCTGTGGTTATACTATCAGCGTAACCCCTTTCATTAAATCTAAGTTTCAAGTCAGTTAATTCTTTCTCAAATTCATCATCCCTAGCTGTTAACCGTGAAGTTCCGAGGGTTTGCCCTTTCACTACATTCTTAAAAATATGTCCTGGATGCATATTACGTCTATGGAGTAAAGTGTTTCTATGACATTTTTTCCTAAAAACTTGGTGGTTATCCCATTCACCTTATCCATACTAATCATTATATCAAGAAATTGTATTTCTTGTCTAGAATATTTCATCTCAAATTTTAAAAAATTAGTGCTGTTATTAATCTCCATAGCGAATTCTTTTAACGTTGTATCATTACCATTCCATAACAGGAAGAGGTCATCGACGAATCGTTTATAAAATTGAATCTGGGGCCATCTTTCATTAATAAGCACATTCTTATTTTCCCATGCAGCCATGACGAGATTGGCATAGCTATTCGCACTTGCCGTCCCCATGGCTACACCATCTTTCTGCTTATATAATTTACCATCAAAACTTAGCACATTGTTGGTTAAAACCAACTCCATTAATAAGCATATTAAATCTATTTTCATTCCATTATATGCCCCTTCTTCCAACAAATATTGTCTCAGCAATTCTAATCCTATTGTATTTGGAATACAAGTAAACAATGAGCATACATCTAGTGTCACTAACAGTACATCCTCATCTTGTCTTTCATATGCATTACTAAACACATATAAGTCCTGTAAAAATTGATTAGAATCTCTTAGACTGTTCCTGTTCTTATTTACTAACATTCTTACATTTTTCTCAACATATATATATAAATAGACTCTGTAGACCAGTTATGTCCTGACACTATAGTCCTTAAAGGAGGTTGATATACATCCTTATGGATTTTTGGCAGCCCATGTATGCTAGGCACTAGAGGTCCTTTTACCTTAAAGTAATCGTATAGCTCATTTGAGATGGTATTATCTAATAAACAATCATATAGTGTCCCATCCAATCGTGATAACATCCCCTCCATATCAGCTTGGCTGATATTTTCATACACAGACGTATCCTGTAGCACTTCATACATCGCTGTGTCATAATACATTTTGTCCATTGCAACTACGGGGCCACCTTTATCTGCTTGCTTGATAATAATACTTGTGTCAGACTGTAATCGTTTTAACACATTCCATTCATCCCTAATAAAATTGGAGAAGGTTTTAATTCTGTTTTTACCATTCACATTTTCAAATATTTAATTTTCACAAATGTTAATAAAAACATCAATAACTGGATGGCTGGGTGGAATAAATAGACTAGGTTTCTTATATACATTAACATCTTTAAACTCTCCACCCTGATTCTTAAAAAGCATTTTTAACAAAACATTTCTACCAAACATGTGCAAATCTAAAATGGTATCAGTTACCTCAGTCTGTTGTGATGGAATGAAAGAAAGTCCCCTTTCCAATACATTCCTTTCATGTTCAGTCAGATTTCTTGAGGAAATATTTAAAACTATACTTCCTTCCACAATGCCTTCTTGGATACACTCAAGGCAGGAGGGCTCATAGGTATTTTTCTTTTGTTGCGGTTCATGCTGTATGACCTGCCTCTCTGTAATTGTCTCTCTGAAGTGTCCAATTTTATTGGAAATGTATGAAAAACCTGTTTTGATGTACCTTCTTGTCCATCATTTTGTATTCCTGATACATCTTTCTTTTGTTGCACTTCCTCAGTGGACTCCAGCCTTCGCCTCTCTTCCACTTTTTCACTCGAGTGAACAAAAGTTGTTGGCACTTGCTTGATGGATTCCAGCCTTCGCTTCCCTTCCATTCCGCCATTTAAACGAGCTGTAGACGTCATTGCTAAAGGAATGCTAATAGTCTGAGGAGCGTTAGATTTGATTCTCGCTCCTAAATTTCTCTCCTCTTCAAAACTTTCTATAGTGATGTCATCGTGTTGTTTAGTGTGGCCCCCCCCTCTCACTATTTAAGGTCGTACTTTCATTAATACGATCATGATTACTATTTCTAGGCCATACAAAGATATGCCCTTCCTTAAAATCCCTCTTGTCCCTTTCAAGTTTATGAAATTTTTGTCGTAGCAGTCTACATTCAAAAACTGCTACAGATTCAGCTATCGAAGCACATTTCTCATCCACTAATTTATGTGGATAAGAGGCAAATAATAATTCTTGTTCAGAAATTACATTGACTCTTATTTCTTCCTCCTCTTTAACTGAGGATTCCAATAATACGTGCATGTAGTTAAAGCTCAGTTCCAAATTGAGCTGATGCCATTTCTTAACAACTCAGGTTGCCTTTTCCCTTGATTTGGCATTTTCAGCACTCTTAGTCCTCTGGGAATGACATGATTTTTCAGACATGCTTCAAAATAACATCTTTGTGTATATAACTTCTTAATCTTGTATAGGCCATCCTCTAGCCTAAGTGTTGCCCTCAAAAAAGCAGCGTAATCTATTTCTTCATGTTCTATACCATTTCCATCAAGAAAAGTCTTATTAGATAGCAAAGGATTACCTTTCTTATTTAGCAGTTCATGTAACTTGTACGATAATTTCATTGGGATTCCAGTTTCCACATTTGGAGAATAATCAAGTTCTATCTCAGGCGCAACAGTTGCAATTATACGTTCTTCAGCCATTGTTCCCAACTGTAACCAAAAAATGATAATCCGAAAAAACACTAGACAAGAAACAGCTAGGATGAATACTCCACCAATGTGCAACAAATTCATAAAAATCCACAAAGAAATGGTGAAGTAACAAAGGCACAGAATGTCCTAGTTTAAACACAGTCCAAGCATGAATGAAATGTAGATAAAATCCAAGATAAATTTATTTACGTAGGTAAGCACTTTCATGATACACAAATCACTTCTTCAGACCTTCAAACAAACACATCCTAACCAACTATATTTAAACAGAATTCAAACCAATCAAATCAAACCAATTAATACTTAAAGTAAAAACAGCCATTCTACAATATGTACAAAGTCATACTAGAAAAACGCTTCACATACAAATACATATTAAACATCGTAACATAAAACATTTGTGTGGCATGCCCAGGTCTTGCCTCTTGGAACCAGGTGTCGAAGCTTCCCCTCTTTCTCCTCTTCAGGTTATCATAGTGGTGATGACCCTGCTTACCAGTGTGAGGGATACCAGTAACACTGATAAGTTCCCTGGTCAACTGATCCCAGGACTCTGCCTTACATTCTGAGCCCTGGATACTGCCCTGCATTAGCCTGGGTTTATAATTCTTTACCAGGAGCCCAAGAAAGACCCTGGACTCCTGCACACCCCATCTCTGTTCCTGAAATTGCACCCTCTCCAACACCGCCTAGCATATCAGCAGATAAGCATACTCCAAAAATGGTGCAGAATTCCTAATATCGCACCTAATATAGGCTGTTTTCCTGCCCTTACATGTCATTGAGCACATGGTGTTTAGCATCGCCCCCTCCTGTTTATATGATATATTCACTAATAAACTTCACTCTTCTACTAACATCTCTACACGTCTACAATACGCTGATGACTCCACCCTCATTACCTCTGCCCACAACATCCCTGATCTACTAGCTCTCACTCAACAAATCTTTTCCTCTATCACAACCTGGCTCTCTGATAACCAACTCATATTAAATCCCCCACAAAAACAAACTCCTCCTCTTCCTCCCTAAAACACTTTCCCAGCACAAAGCCTCTTTCTCTATGTTCTCTCTCAACAACACCATTATTGAACCTGAACCCCATACTAAACTACTTAGAGTTATTATTGACGATGAATAAAAATTTGATATTCATATTCAACAAAGCATAAAAAAGACCCACCAGAAACTTTGACTTCTCTTTCGTAATCAAAAATTTCTGTCACCCTCCTCCAAATCCTCCCTCACTCAGACCCTACTCCTACCCTGCATTCTTTATGTGCCCCTGTACTTATCATGTTCAAACATCTCTTATCACTAAACTAGAGCAAACCTATAACAAAATTCCCAGATTTGCCACCAACTTTCCTTACAAATCTCACTACTGTCTTGCCCTTACATCACTCAATTCTCCAGAGAGCTACTTATACCCCAGCTACATATTGCACACTCTTTCCTATATGAACCCTCATCCTGTTCCTCTATCTCCAATTTAGTCTCCTTCTATAACCCCCCCCCCTCATCACCTCTGTACTGTCAGTAAACACCTCCTTCAGTTATACAAACCCATCAAAAACAATAGTAAGACCCTTTACAAATACTCTGTAGGCCATGTTTGGAACTCACTCCCTCTCAACATAAGAAGCATTCAGCATGCATACCTGTTTAAGGAAGAACTTAAACTTTTCTCCTGATGACTTGGTCATGCCCTTGTCAAACCCCCACTTGAACTTGTCTCCTCTTTCTCATCATATCTGCTTTTCTCTATCAGCTCTTTGTCCTCCTTGTACTCAATCTAGCAAACTGTATTCATACTGTACTCCTAGCAAACTGTATTTGTACTGTACTCCTAGCAAACTGTATTCATACTGTACTCCTAGCAAACTGTATTCGTACTGTACTCCTAGCAAACTGTATTCATACCGTACTCCTAGCAAACCGTATTCGTACTGTACTCCTATCAAACTGTATTCATACTGTACTCCTAGCAAACTGTATTTGTACTGTACTCCTAGCAAACTGTATTCATACTGTACTCCTAGCAAACTTTATTCACACTGTACTCCTAGCAACTGTATTCAGACTGTACTCCTAGAAAACTGTATTCATACTGTACTCCTAGGAAACTGTATTTGTACTGTACTCCTAGCAAACTGTATTCATACTGTACTCCTATCCAACTGTATTCATACTGTACTCCTAGCAAACTGTATTCGTACTGTACTCCTAGCAAACTGTATTCGTACTGTACTCCTAGCAAACTGTATTCATACTGTACTCCTAGCAAACTGTATTCATACTCTACTCCTAGCAAACTGTATTCATACTGTACTCCTATCAAACTGTATTCATACTGTACTCCTAGCAAACTGGATTTGTACTGTACTCCTAGCAAACTGTATTTTTACTGTACTCCTAGCAAACTGTATTCATACTGTACTCCTAGCAAATTGTATTTGTATTGTACTCCTAGCAAACTGTATTCATACTGTACTGCTAGCAAACTTTATTCATACTGTACTCCTAGCAAACTGTATTCATACTGTACTCCTAGCAAACTGTATTCGTACTGTACTTCTAGAAAACTGTATTCATACTGTACTCCTAGCAAACTGTATTCGTACTGTACTCCTAGCAAACTGTATTCGTACTGTGCTCCTAGCAAACTGTATTCATACTGTACTCTTAGCAAACTGTATTCATACTGTATTCCTAGCAAACTGTATTTGTACTGTACTCCTATCAAACTGTATTCATACTGTACTCCTAGCAAACTGTATTCGTACTGTACTCCTTGCAAACTTTATTCATACTGTACTCCTAGCAAACTGTATTCATACTGTACTCCTAGCAAACTGTATTCGTACTATACTCCTAGAAAACTGTATTCATACTGTACTCCTAGCAAACTGTATTTGTACTGTACTCCTAGCAAACTGTATTTGTACTGTGCTCCTAGCAAACTGTATTCATACTGTACTCTTAGCAAACTGTATTCATACTGTACTCCTAGCAAACTGTATTCGTACTGTACTCCTATCAAACTGTATTCATACTGTACTCCTAGCAAACTGTATTCGTACTGTACTCCTTGCAAACTGTATTCATACTGTACTCCTAGCAAACTGTATTTGTACTGTACTCCTATCAAACTGTATTCATACTGTACTCCTAGCAAACTGTATTCGTACTGTACTCCTAGCAAACTGTATTCGTACTGCACTCCTAGAAAACTGTATTCATACTGTACTCCTGGAAATAGCGTTGTCGCCTTACAGTTAAACGTTGCCCTTCGATTCTCAGTTAGAGCATCTTCTGTGTGGCGACATGTGTGAATGGGCATTCCTTCGTTGAAGGTCGTGCGTTAGGCCCGGCAAGCCAGTACGTAAAAATCTACTGTCAATCATTAGCAGACCGGAGTTCTGCTGTGGCAACCCCTAACCTGGTAAGCTGAAAGACACAAACAAAACTTGTTAATTTTTATTTTACCTATGCATTGCACAAATGTTTGACTTGTATTATATTTCTGAGACCATACTTTAATATTTTGTAAATATCATAATTACTTGTATTATTTCTGGAGCTTTTCTCCTCAGGTCTCCACTGAAAATGAGACCCTGGCTCAGTTGGACTAACCCGGTTAGCAAATGTCAATAAGTAAATAAATAAGCAGCATGAAAACTCGCACAATCAAGGTTTTAGCAATGCTTAGCACTGCACAAACAGTACTAGCCATTAACATGTTTAAGTAGTGCTCAGCACAGAGCAGCAGTGCCATATTTCATAAATTTATTTTTAAAATTAAATGTTAAACTACATTACAGACATCTTGTGACTGCTAAGGACTTGAACCCAGGACCTACGAAGCATTAGGCTGTAACTCTGCCCATGTAGCTACTTGGTTATTATGAAAACTAGTATACCTTCACATATACTACTTGACTACCTGTTAGCATTGTTAAGCACTGCGTAGTGCCACACAAACTTGGTTAAACAGACCCGGAAATAAATAATTAATTGCATCTGGTTTCTATTTTTAAATGTCTGGAAGCTGTCTGCTATGTATGTATAAGTGCCGCTCGGCTTTGCTGCACTCCATGCCTCGCAAATGACAATTAAAAAAATACATAATTATGATAATTAATTACATCCAGTTACTATTATTAGATGTGTAACAGGTGTCAGCTGTCTATATGTAAACATAGCTTAGCATTGCTGCACTCCACACTGCTCTCTACCACTCAAACATATAAAGAGGGAAAAAAGTCATTCATAAAAATAAAATATTACACAGTTAAAACAATTCACAACATTTAAACAGTAATGGGCAGCATTGCAGGGAGCCTCACTTTCTACATAACATCTGACCAGGTATCCAATGCCATGGGTGGACTTCTCCCAACACGGATTCAATATATTTGTTCTTATGCTGTCCCTCAGCAGTCTCCCATCATTAATATGCATGGCATGCTGCTGATGGGGAACCATAGCAGTGTACATGGATACGTTCCATGTAGGCTCTACACAGTGCCTACACAGATTTTATTAAAAAGAAGAAATACCACAAGGCAACGAACAAGCCAAAAATAAACCAAAAGATTTATTTGCTTAGCACTTTGGCTATTAAGCCTTCAAAGAGTAAAAAAGCAATAACAAACATCTCAATAATATACAGATAAAATGAACAGTCACACCCACTGCTAATTAAATTAAATTACATATTTCCAGTCGCAGCCTTTATTTAACTCTAATGGTTCCAGAGTATTAAATTTCAGAATATATGAGGTTTTGTTTCTTTGGAGGTTATTATTTAAACTAACAAGTTCACCCAAAGATACCTGAACTTTTTCCAGAACACATCCACAAATATAATCAGGGTTAGAATTATGAAAATTAAGAAAATGACTTCCTAAAGGGCTGTGTATTTTAGCATCTCTAATATCTCTTAAATGCTCTTGGAAATGTACCTTAAAACTTCTGCTAGTTTCACCAATATAAAACTTATTGCAGATGCACTTTGAAGCATATATAACCCCACAAGTATTACAACCAAAATTACACCTCACAGAAAAATAATGCCCATTAATATATTTAAAACAATTATTTACTTATTTTATTTATTTTACATTTGTTGACCGGGAAAGTCCAACTGGGTATATACCCATTTTCAGCGGAGGCCTGGGGAGAAAAGCTCCATATATACAGACATATGAGATTTACATAATATAAGAGTACAATCTAGCATATCAGATGAAAAAAGAAACAGTATAATTATAGTAAAGACACAGTTCAACAGGAGAAATGACCTATATGTCAGAGTATAATATCACAAGGAAGGCTCCATATATTTAGATAAGCAACATTTCACATAATATAAGAGTATAATCTAGCATTTCAGAGGAAAAAAACACAGCGTATTTATAGCGAAGACATAGTCTGACAGGTAATGACATATGTCAGGGTATAATAATATAAGGTGCAAGACATTTGCCTAGTAGTATTAATTTCTCACATAGCGAAAAGAGTAAACATCGTACTGCAATCATCTGCTAGTTAAAGGATATGAAGTAGTGACAACCTGTTGACAGCTAGTAGTAGAGCTGGCAGCTAATTAGTGGTACAGGAGAAAGGGAAGAGGGTTAGTTGGGGTATGGACAAGGACATAGCCAGTGAGATTTTAGGTGTGCTTTAAGAGCATTTTTGAAGAGACTGCTGGAAGGGAGGGTAGTTATGGCAGTGGGAAGTGAGTTCCAAATTTTGGATATGGAGTAGGAGAATAATGCTTCCCCTGCAGCGTTGTTGGGTTTGGTGACTTGGAGTAGATTTTTGTTGCAAGAGCGCAGGGATCTGGAGGACTGGTAGGGTTGGAGAAGTGTATGAAGTGAGGGAATTTTAAGAGGGTGGTTTACAAGTTTATGAGCAAAGGTAAGTTGGGTTAGGTGCAGCAGTTGAGGGAGCTCAAGCCAGTCTAGGTTTCTAAGGGGGACACAGTGGTGACTGCAGTGGGAGTCCCCTGATACAAATTTTGCAATTTTATTGTAGCAGGCTTTGAGTTTCTTTAGGTCTGATTGTCGAAGATTTGTGAGTATGGGTGATGCATAGAGTAGGGTTGAGATTAGTTGGAAAGTTGCGGTAGAGATTCTGGCTGGTTTGGATAGGTATTGTTGGTTTCTATACAAGGCACCCAGTTTTTTGTGGACTTTTTTTTATTGAGAGTGATATGTGAGTGTCAAATTTGAGTTTGTTGTCAATCTGTACACCGAGCAGCTTAGTGCGGGCTGTTGGTGAGATGGAAGTGCTGTATTTGGCAAGTATGTTGAAATGGGGGATGTTCGGGGTAGATTTTGAGGGTTGAAAGATGAGGAGTTTGGTCTTATTTGGGTTGAGGAGGAGTTGAGCATTTAATAGCCAACTTTTAACAGAAGAGAAAGATGCTTGAGTGATCTGTTGTAGTTCTGTTAGAGTTGGAGCTGAGTAGATGAGAGTGGCGTCATTTGCATACTGTATGAGGGAGGCATGTTTGGTGGTGGTGTGCAGGTCATTGGTAAAAATGGAGAAAAGCAAGGGGCCAAAGATGGAGCCTTGGGGAACCCCGAGAGTAACAGGGAGGCGAGGGGATATATCGTTTGCCAGACAACTGACTGCTGGCAGCCGTGAAGATTGCTGTGGAACCAACTGATGGCATGTATGGAAAAGGAAAGGTTTGAGAGTGCAGAGAGTAGCAGCTCATGTGATACAATATTAAAAGCCTTTGATAGGTCAAGAAATACAGCAGAGGAGAAAAGGCCATTGTTTTTATGTTGGAGAATGGTGTTAGTGAAGGAGAGCAGAGCAGTTGTGGTGCTATGGTGTGGTTTGAAACCATGCTGTGTGTAGGAGAGGAGATTATTGTCTAGGAGATAATTGGAGATCTGTGAGTTGGTACATTTTTCGAGTATCTTGGAGAGAGGTGAGAGGATGGCAATGAGGCAGTAGTTGGAGATGTCTGTTGAGGGGCCGTCTTTGCATAGGGGTATGATGCGGGATATTTTCCTTAAGGTTGGCACCTAGGACTCAGATATGGAGTGGTTGATTAATATGGAGATAGGATAAGCTAAAACATCAGCTGCTATTTTTAGGTATTCTGTGGGCAGGTTGTCAGCTGCTAGTCTTGTGGGTTTAAGTTTTGTCAGTAGGTTTTTTTTTTATGTTGGAGGTGGGTACTGTGGAAAGGAAGAAGGGAGGGAGGGGTGGAGTTGGTTTGGGTGTGGGGGGTGTTGATGTAGGGAAGTGTTTTTTAGTTAGGGATAGAAAGGTCTCTGTAAAATGTTTGTTGAAAGAGTCAGCTATGCTACAGGTGGAGAGAGGGGTAGTTGGTGGGGGTGGCTGTTTACCTTCCCTGGACAGAGGATAGAGTTAATTGTAAACCAGAATTGCTTTGGGTTGTTTTGGGAGGAGTTTAGGGATGTCTGATAGAAAAGGGCTCTGTCTGCTTTTATTTGCTTTTTGACTTTGTTATGTAGTTCAAGGAATAGTTGCCTATCTGAGGGGTTTTTGGTTGTGCTCCATTGTTGCCATATTTTATCCCTGGATTTCAAAAGGTCTTTGGTGGGGTTTTTTTTGTAGCCAGGGGGATTTTTTAGTTCGGATTTTGGTGCATCTTTGGGGGGCATGGGAGTTAAGGATGTTGAGGAAAGTGCTGTTAAATTAATGGACTGCTTCATCTAGGTTGAGGTATTTTAGGGGTGACCAGTTTATTTTTTGTAGGGAGGTGGTGAAGGGGCTGGAGTTGAATTCAGCTTTGTAGCGAATGTGTCGGTGGACAATGGGTTTGCTGCTATTTATGTGGTGTTTTAGTAGGAAGGTTGGGGAGTGGTCACTTAGGGAGTCAGGTAAGGAGCTTGCCAGGTAAGAGTGAGGATCTTTGCTGACTAGGGCCCAATCAAGAATGGTGTGATTATTGGGGGTTTTATTTATCCTGGTTGGGGATTGTATAAGCTGTGAGAAGCCATGGAGATCTAGATGGAGTGCTGGGCGTTTACTATTGCAGGATAGCCAGTTGATGTTAAAGTCACCGAGTATGATGGTTTCTTGGGGTAGGGAGAGATTGTCCAAGTTTAATAGGTTTTCAAGGGGGGTATATTTTGGTCTGGAGGGAAGTAGCAGCCTATTAAGTTGATTGCTTTCTTAGGATTTAATTTTAGGGTCGCATAGAGGATTTCTTCCTTGTCAAGCTGGGGAGCTGACTGGGTGAGAATTTGGATATTGAGGTGATATTTATACATCAGTGCCACTTCTCCTCCTTTTTTGGATATTCAGTCCTTACAGAGGATGTTATATCCAGGTGGGAGTATTTTTTCGCTTTTGATGTCAGGTTTAAGCCAGGATTTGGTTAGGATAAGGATGTCAGGGGAATACAGGTGTATGTATGCTTGGAGGTCTTGGATTTTGTTACAGATGCTTCTGATGTTAAGAGACATAATGAGGAGGTCTGTTGGCTTTTTATTAAGTGTGATTTGGGTGATAGGGGAGCTATTTGGAGGGGGGTTTTGTGGAGAAGTTGGAGAAATTGGGGACAGGGTTAGGGTGCACGTCTCCACTGAGAGTAAGTTTAGAGAGAATGTGGAGGATATGTTTTATATATGCAGTGGAATGCTTGTGGTATTTTAAGAATAATTTGCATTCAGATGAGGTGCAGACTTGGTAATTAGGTAGGTGTAGTGGAAGGAGGCATTTTGGGGTTGGAGTAGTGAAATTGTGTGGTGGGAATTTGAGAGGGGTAGTTGACAGAGTGCAATTGAAGTGGTTGGGAGAATTGACTGAAATGTCTTCGTAAGATGTAGTAAATGCTAGAATAGTGCAACAAAGGATTATAATTATAGTAGTTAGTGAAATGACTGTGTTGGGATTAGGATGTCTGATAAGTACGAAGGAGGAGTAGAGGGGTGGAGATTATGGGAGATATGAGTTGATTGGTTGGATATTAGCGGGAGCGGTCTTTTGCTAGATTAAATTTGAGTATAGCTGGGGTGGGAGGGATTTGGGGGTAGGGAGAGAAGCGGAGTGAGCAGAGCGAATGGAGCGGGATAAAACCTTTGGCAAGGATTGTAGGGTAAGTGGTAAATATAGTCTATTTGGGCTATACTTGATTTCTGTAGCCAAATTCAAACTTTTACACTGGGAATGACTGTAAAGGAAATTATTAGGCAGTGGGCGTAAAGGTGGGGTTGGCTAAAGAGAGTTTCAGGTGGGGACAGCATTGGTCTGATTGAGTGTGTGCTACCCTACATATAAGGAAAGTTGTACACATACACTGTTCTTTGCAGGGTAATGTTAATGGGAGTAAGTCAGCAGAAACCCAAGATTACCCAAGTAGAAATAAAGATTTAAAGTCCTGCAAGGAAAATGCAGGGGGGTGCAGGTCCTAGAGTGCAAGTCTCAGAATGGTATTGTACAAAGTACAAAGTGTCAGGAATACAAAGATATTTAAATGTATACCTACACATGGTGCTTGTAAGACACCAGAAGATAAACGTTTAAAGTATTCTGTTTAACTGAGAGGCAGCTTGCAAATAGGTCCAGAGAACAGGAATCAGCACACTATTGTAGTATAACTCTAAGTAGCTGGTAGGTAAAGTAAACAGGGTGCTTGTAAGACACCAGAAGACAAACTTTTAAAGTATCCTGTTTAACTGAGAGGCAGCTTGCAGATAGGTCCATAAAATAGGAATCAGCACACTGTTGCAGTATAACTCTAAGTAGCTGGTAGGTAGAGTAAAGAGGGTGCTTGTAAGACACCAGAAGATAAACTTTTAAAGTATCCTGTTTAACTGAGAGGCAGCTTGCAGATAGGTCCAGAGAACAGGAATCAGCACACTGTTGCAGTATAACTCTAAGTAGATGGTAAGTAGAGTAAATTTAGAGACATACACTCATCTAGGACACCACAGTAGTTAAATCCAGCAGGGAATATTTTAGATTTAAAGATGGCTACAAACTATGCAAGTACATTTTTGCATACAGAGCATTTATTACAAGGTATAGTGCTTTTAAGGGTTGAAATTTCTGTAGTAAGTCCCACAATAGGGAGTTCAAACTGATTATGCACTGCCATATCCCCTAAATTTCTAGCCCTCTTATAAGATACCTGAAGTATTTTAGGCAGCAACAAGTTTAATTCTGTATCCCTAAATAACATAGGCCAAAACTGTTGAACAGTATTCAAAACTTTGTCACTAATAACATTAAATGTAGTGACAAAATACATGTCTTTAGGATTCACTTTATTGCTGCCTATATGAGAGCTAAAAATATTAGCATATCCAGAAGGGATAATATTATTATCATTGTAAACATTACTAATACTACAGGCCCACAATTAATATGAGCATTAGGCTATCTTAACTCCATTACTCTCACTTTTGCTTCCACAACTGACTTAGTATCATAACCCCTATCTAGAAACATTTTTTCAGATTCCAAAATTTACTGATTAAAGACGTCATCCATATTACAAAGTCTATGTATCCTCAAAAATTCATTATAGGGTAAAACTTTCATTAGATGGTCTGGATGGCAGCTACTACCATATAAGAATTGTTTTTTCTTTTCAAATTTACTATGTAGCCCTGTGTTCAACTGACTGAGTTTGATGTCCAAAAAATTAACCTCCATACCCATCTGGATACCGTCAAATCGTAGACCCATATTATTAACTTGTTCATAGGTTAGGTACTAAGCTAACTGCCCTTGCAAGCCATTTTAAGCCAAGCCAATTATCCCTTGTGAGACTCAAACCCTGCACCTTGTGTTTGTAAGGCAAACACCTTAACCATAAGGCAAGCACCTTAACCATTAGGCCACCCTCCCTCTGTATACATCTTCCACAAACTGGGAAGCCACACCCATAGGGCCATTACACAAGAAAATGAGGTCATCTATAAACCTCAAATATAATAAGACCTGGGACCTATAAAAGTTATGACGATATATACTGTCAAACTCAAACTTACCCATAACCAGGTTGGCATACATGGCGGAAAAAGCTGCCCCCATTGCAGTCCCCTGTAATCGGTGAAAAACTTCCCCATTAAAAACAAAAAAATTATTCTTTAAACAAAATGCCACCAAATCAATCAAAAAATGAGACATAGGGGAATCACCTAGAAAATAAAACAGGGCCTGAATACCCACATCATGTCTGATGTTTGTATATAAACTTTTTACATCCATGCACAACCAGTACATAGAACTATTCCACTTAAAGCCCTGTATTTTAGTCAAGAAATCTTGGCTATTTCTTACATATGAGGATAAGCCTAAAGCGTATTTTTTTTAAAAAATTCATGCAGAAAAGTACTAATAGGTTTTAAAAAATTATTTTCAGCAGAAACAATAGGTCTCTCAGTTAAATTATTAAGGCCCTTATGAGTTTTGGGTAAGCAGTAAAAAACAGCAAGACTGCTGTTTTCCACACCAATTTTTTTTGTAACATCATTAAAGGAAAAGTAGCCCAAACGTTGACCCTTGTCAAGCAATGACAAATACTCATCAATAGCTTTAAAATAACAAACAATATTACATTTCTCATAAACATTTGTGTCATTCAAATGCATATAGCACATGTCCAAGTATTGCATAAAATTCAAAATCACTATTTGATTGCCTTTATCGGACGGCTTTACAACAAAATTTCTATCATTACAAAATTTACAGCATTCAACCCATTGCTGTTTATCTAAATTAAAGCAAAGATTAGATTTATTGCACATTAACATATTATAATGCTTTTCTACCTCAAAACCTATAGTAGAAATATAACTCTGTATGCATGTATTAGTTTATGGAGGAATAAAACAACTTTTAACCTTTTGGTTTGCAGTGTGATTTATCAGTGTTGGTTCGTGGATTTGCAGAATAAACAATCATCTGGGACTGGCTATCTGGCTTGTACCTTTTCTTGGTTTATCAGTGCAGTTTCGGGTACTTGTGACCAACTTGCTTGTTTTGTGGTTACTTCATGGTGATGGACTCGATGGCCGGTTCCGGTGTTTCCAACAAGGCAAACAGCTTTGAGAAAACCGCTACAGGTGAGCTGTGAAAGCTCACTGGACAAGTATCTCAGTTGGTCAACCTTCTCACTCCCCTCAGCCAATCATTAATGGTGCTTGCTAATGGATCCGGTTTACCTGGAAACCAGGAAATTTTAAAATGCTCAGCTTTGAAGAAAGGAACAAATATTGGTAACAAAGACTTTAGAAAGGATAACAGGGCAGCACAGAGTGGCCAGGTTCGACGTGGTAGTCTGGATGGGTCCCCTGCACTCACTTTTGCAGGTTCTGACGCGAATGCAGGTGAACCAATGAAAGTTACCATGCATAACGGAAGTGCTGAGGGAGAAGGACAATTAAACAATTCATTTCCAACAGGTACAAAAAGACTTTTTAAAAACATTTTAGATTTTAAAATAGAGTTTTCTACGAAAATACTACTCATGGCGATAATGATTCTTATGCCGCGATGTTAAACAAATTGGACATATTACTGCATAAATACAAGAACTGTGAAATGGACAATGCATATTTAAAACATTGTCTAAGTTTAAATATAGTTCCAAAAGGTTTAAGGGTATGTAAATACCCGAATAATGTTAAAGAAGGATCTGATTTTCATAAAGATTTATTAAGAGCGTTTGATAGATGTGGTATGGACATTATGAGAGCCATTATACGGAATAATGAGCTCGAAATGGAGGTTGTTTTTCATCAGGTTGAAACTGTAAACAACAAAATAGTGAATGATTTGTTATTTTTGGTAGAAACAGAAAAAAACAAATACATTAATATGTTAGCTAACATTGAGTCAAGATGTAAAAAGACACAAGAGAGAAAGTTAAAAAAGATAGATAGAGATGTTAATGAATATAGCAAACAGATACATTATCCAAGGCCTAGGGAATACAAAGAAAACAGCAATTCCCAGAACATGTCTTTCAATGACAATCATATGGACAGATGGGAGGGCGAAGACAACCATGAAAACCTAGATAGACAGGTCCCTTTGGACCACCCTTCCCCAAGACGTTCAGAGAGATTAAAGAGAAAGGAACCAGTGAATTACAGGTACAACTATGGTCCCCACAGACAGAAAACATGGGACCCAATAACAACAATGAAAAAAGATTTTTGGAAGTAAATTCTACTAATGAAATTTTAAGGAATGGTAATATTAGTACTTATCAAGGATTTAATATTTTTAATTACACCAATACCGAGATTAGCAAGGGACACTTTGCTTTATTCTCAAAAGGTTTCACTTTCATACCAAAGGTTAAGACTAATATTTTTAATTTACTAGTTGACCTTAAGTTGTTTATTCGACAAAAAAATTTGGAAATATTCTTTTCAGCCCAAGAAAAAAGACACGTAAAAAAACCTTTGACCAGAAAAAGCACTTTTAATCCACCTTTACACCCTCAGTTAAAAAACTTTGAAACCCTAGTGGAAAAAGAACTGAGGGAGCATTTAAAACACAGTAGAGTAACCCCCAATCTTACAATAGAAGAAAGGGAAATTTTACAAGGCTGTAGAGACAACAAGAATATTAGAATAATGAAACCGGATAAAGGTGGTGGTGCTGTTTTCATGGATTATATTACATACAAGGGTAAAATGTTGGATATTTTAAATGATGAAGAAACTTATGCTAGGGTGTCATTAAATGAAATACACATAGCTTACAGGAAAATACAGGTGTGTTTAAATGATTTACTTTTTGAAGGATTGATTGATTTAAGTACATATAATTTTTTGACTGTCGAAAAACCAAAAGTCCCTTCAATTTTTGGTATTCCAAAGGTGCATAAAGATTCAGTTGATCCTCCACTGAGACCAATAGTTTCGGCTGAAGGCTCAGTGACTGCACCGTTGGCTAAATACATAGATTCTAAACTTAAATCAGTAATTTTGGAAAACAAGACTATTTTAAAAGATTCCTGGGACTTTTTAAGATGTATTGACAGTTCATTGATCAACACAAAAAGTTTCATTACTCTTGATGTGATAGATTTATTCACTTGTATTCCTCACAATACAGGTCTGGTTTGGTTTGAAGAATTTCTAGCAGACATTCATACTATTCCTTTTAAAACATTTCGAACATGTCTTGTATTAATGGACCTTGTGTTAAAAAACAATTGTATATTCTTTCAAGGTGAATATTTTAAGCAGTTAAAGGGTGTGGCAATGGGGGCACATTGTGCACCCACTTATGCCAATATCGTTATGTTATACTGGGAGAAAAAATATGTTTTCTCCTCAGAATATTACAATTGTTGGAATCTATATGGGTGCTTCTCGGAGGATATTTGTTTATTCTGGGATGACTCAGAAACTAAATTTGTAGAGTTCCTTGAATATATTACTGGAACTACTGACTTTCTGAGGTTCACACATCAAATTAACGACAATGAACTGGTATATTTAGACATTAATTTAGTTAGAACAACAGATGGATTTAAGTCCAGAATACACAGAAAATCAACCTTTTCTAACTCTTATTTACATTTTAATAGCGCCCACCCACCACACCAAAAGAGAGGGGTCTTTAAAGGTCAACTAGTTAGAGCAAGTAGAATGACCTCTTTGGACAAGGAATTTGAAGAAGAAAGTGAAATTATTATAGATATGTTTAAAACTAGAGGTTATCCAAATGAAATGTTAACAGAAATTTATGCACAAGTAAAGGATGGTAGGAGCAATAGATTTGCTCCCATTTTAGGCATAAGATTGCCCACTACTAACACGGAAATTGTAAACTCAGGACATGCTAACACAGAGCAGAAATTTTTGTCTGCTTTTACTATGACTTATATGGGTGAAACCAACGTAATTAAAAAAGTAATAAGCACTGAATGGTCTAGATTTGCAAACATTTCAGATTTAGAAGTTGTTTTTGAGAGACCTTTGCAGTATATTTATAAAAAAGGACGTAATTTAAAAAATATTTTGGAAGGGGGTGCACATAAGTATTTATACAATGTATATGATGTTCTTTGGTTTGCAGTGTGATTTATCAGTGTTGGTTCGTGGATTTGCGGAATAAACAATCATCTAGGACTGGCTATCTGGCTTGTACCTTTTCTTGGTTTATCAGTGCAGTTTCGGGTACTTGTGACCAACTTGCTTATTTAATGACAAATACTCATCAATAGCTTTAAAATAACAAACAATATTACATTTCTCATAAACAGTTGTGTCATTCAAATGCATATAGCACATGTCCAAGTATTGCATAAAATTCAAAATCACTATTTGATTGCCTTTATCGGACGGCTTTACAACAAAATTTCTATCATTACAAAATTTACAGCATTCAACCCATTGCTGTTTATCTAAATTAAAGCAAAGATTAGATTTATTGCACATTAACATATAATGCTTTTCTACCTCAAAACCTATAGTAGAAATAAAACTCTGTATGCATGTATTAGTATATGGAGGAATAAAACAACTTTTAACCTTAATTGCACTTGTATCAAAATTAATATATGCATTAGCAGCACAATCATTAGCAGCATAATCAACAGAATTATCTAAAGCAGACATACATGAATAAAAAGAATCTTCAGAAACTGTATCAGAACATTCATAATTAGAACCGTTACCAACATTATTACTAAAAAATTGTGTCAAATGCAACTTCCTACCCAATAAAAAAATCTCACTTTTCAAAATATGCAACCTAGGTAAAGCAGTGGGTATGAATTTTAAGGGTCTATATTATAAGATCGATGTTTGAAAACATTGAACAACATATGGTCGACACCATATAGTCGATATGTTCAAACATTGACCTTATAAAAAGTAAAAAAAAAAAGAAAAAAGTACCCTAACAGTTTTAGGCAGGGGGGGGGCAAGCCACCATGCACCCCCCACACCCCCGCTACTTAAATATACCAACTCCAAGACTGCACTACATTGTAGTAAATGGAAATCTCCCCTTACGGAGATTTCCATTTACACGCTCGAGATTCTGAGCGTTCGATATTCTCGTGACGACAATGTCAGATTCGACATTGTCGGCTTTCGAGAATATAATATAGACCCAAATTTTAAATCTAAACATAAAACTGACCTAACAACATTGGAAACTACACCATCAGACAAATTTAACAATAAAGTATTATTTCCAACAGAATGTCTATCATTTCCATTTATTTTTCTTATTAAATTGTCCTTTGTAGTTACCGCTAGCATTTCTTTGTTGTCCCCAGTCACAACAATTCTGTTTTCCATGAAAATTGGTGACGGGCTTGTTATTAGCCCGCTGGTTGTCATTCTGAAACCTGTGATTAAAGTCTGCAGCATTACTACCCTCCGGTAAGGCTGGAAAATGTTCCTGTTTTATTAAATCCTGAGGTGTGAATTAAATTAAAATTCGTAGCTGGCACAAAGGTAAGTCCTTTTTAAAAGAGAAAAATGTGATGTGCTAAAGGAAATATTACTATAATTGAAAACTTTAAAATTACCATATTCAAAAATTGCCCCATCCTGTGTGATTAACAGTGAACCACTATCATGTATGTTGAAGGTTGAAAAAATAAAATTCATCTTTTTCTTCTTCCTCTTCCCCTGCCCCTTCCTCCTCTGTTGGGGAATGGGGGGGGGGGGTTCCATGTATGATTGTTTCCAATGCCTAGTCATTCCAATTTATTGATCAGTATTTTGTGTATGACCCTCATGCTGAAGTTAAATCTATAAATTACATCACAGCATAAATTTTCATTAAGATCATCATGTTACAGGTGGTGATAGATATATTTTCAACATATGCATGCTGATTTATGATTTCAAGTCTCAATCTTTCCAGTTCTGAGAATAACATATCCAACATTACCTTCTCTATTATTTTTCCATAACATGAAATTAGACATGTGGGTCTGTACAACTATGGGTTTGTCCTACTCCCCTTTTCCTTAAAGACAGCTTTAATAAGTGCATGTCTCCAATCTTGAAGAATGTCTCCGTATTTATATGACCTAGTAAATAATATATGTATGTATGTATATATATATATATATATATATATATATATATATATATATATATATATACATATATATATGTATATAAATATATATATATATATATATATATATATATATATATATATATATATAATGGTACTGTACATTTTTGTTGAAGTATTCTCAGGTCATTATGACTAATTCCATCTCCTCCCTGTGCTTTGTTTGGATCCAGTTTGCATAGTTCTTTTTCAATATAATCTACTTTGATTTCAGCTGAAGTTACCTGAAAGTCACTAGGACAACTTATTACCCCCTTTGTGGAGTCAAGCTGTTTTGCATAACATTTTGTAAATATATCTATAATCTATTGTGCCTCAGAATAAATTTTAGAATCTACACATGGTTTATCAGTTTGTATGTCTTTACTCCTTTCACATCTTATGCATCTGTAAAATGATTTCCTATCATGCTCAATATCTTTATACATTTTCTTCAATTTCTTCATCTTCTCTCACACTATGCTTAATTTATTTGTCCAGCTTGTTTATTTCAGTTGTCAGAGTTGTAGTTTGACCTCTTTTCTATTTGTTATATTTGTGTTTCTCACCTTAATCAAGTATCTTGTTCTTATGGAAATATATCACCCTAACATTGTATACCTAGATCCTGATGTTAAACATGTTTTTTTTTTTATTCTTTTACATTCAAACAATTTATCTTTCAAAACTTTCCACATTATTACTGCAGTTTTTCCAATGAATGCATCACTTCAGTTAGTTGTACAACTGACTCTTGTTTTCATATAATATGTTATTAATCTTCTGTGCATTGGTTTAGATTTCAGTTTGGAATCATTAACCTTAATAACCCCATGATCAATGCACATCAGTGGTGGTAAAACTTGACATGAAGTAACAGTAATTTCTTTAGGAACACAAACAATATCTAGTATGTTCCATCCCCTGGTAGTTTTTTTTACAGTCTGAAGCAATTGTTGTTCCTGAACATTTGTTGCAAATAATTTTCTTACTAATGGTGTTGAATCAATATTATTCCAGGCTGTTTCTAGTAAATTACTCTCCTCAGCCACAATTATGCTTCCCTCTTCTATTTCATACAAGAAATGTATGAATTCCTCTAGGTCGTCAGGACTTGTCTTTGGTGGTTTGTGCACTCCAACAATTGTTATATGGTCCAGAGTTGTCTTTATTGTCACAGTTACACATTCTATAGTATTGGTGTTAGCATTGAAAATTTAATAATCATAGGTCTCATAATTATCTTTCATCCCTATCTTAACACCTCCACCTTATTTTTTGTTAAAATATCTGTTACAGTAAAAACATTTATACCGTAACAGAATTGTTTCCAGTCATTGTTTTTTTTAACCATGTTTCACAAATAATAACATTCATCTTGGCAACATGGCACATTTTCCATTAAAAAAAACGTTATTATTAATTCTCCTAGCATTAACAGCCATCAAAGAAGCATTAAATGTTGCTATCTGTGAACTGTTTCATTTTTGACTTGCCAACACTCCTGCCTTGTATTTGTTAAATAGTACAAAATATCTGTTGCAGAAATTCTTTTTCCTGATCTTGACACATACATGCCACCCTGCTTGAATATATGTTTGCCCAGAATTAGGCTTGGATACTCTGCACATTTCCATATTTTAAAACAGGACATTCTTTTCATGTAGGCATTTACCCAATAAGCCTTTATCATTCATGGTGACATGACTCTCCTTTCTATATGTGATTTGTGAAAAAAAAAAAACCCTAACGTGTATGTGCTATGCTATCTAAGAGGGCTGTAAGTTCCCTACTAGCAGTCAGAGAGTCCTTGCAGATAAGATCATTTGTACCGACATGAATAAAAACAAATCTGTACTTACTTACATTAAGGCATTCTAAGGACTGCCTCACATTATCTATTTTTGCTCTTGGCAAGCATAACACTATCTGATGTTCATTATCTTATCTACAAATGTATCAGTTCCTGTAATAACTGAATCTCCAGTTATAAGAATATCTTTTATAACCAAATCCGAAAAATCTGCCACTTCTAATTAATATCTGCTCTATCAATTGTTACAAAGGAATGATCTTTATCACCATTAGGCTTATTCATCCCAGTTTTTTATTATGTATTGCACTTGTAAGCATACAATTCTCATCCAGCTGTCTTTGTACACCCAAAGCTTGAGCCATGTTTGCAATGTCTGCCTTTCTCCTCTTTCTTCTTACAGTAATGAACTTCAGTCCTGCTCCAGTGAATTTTAATTTCTTCTTTTTCACCTGCTCCTTGCCACTTTTTCCTACCTTATTTACATTTATTTAATATCTACAATATTTTGCATTTCATGTTTACACTGGATCTACTTCATGTGCTTACTTACATGCTTGCAGCTTGCAACATACTTGCTCACTGCCAGTTCTTCTACTTTGGATATTTGCTAACTCCTGCTATCCTCAGCTTAGTCTGCTAACTAGTCCTCCTACTACCCTGTGTTACTACAATGCATAGCCCTAGCAAATCCATAGCTGTATCCCTAAAACTCCCACCAAGTCCCTAACCCTAACCATAGGACTCCCCCAAACATAAAGTCACCATTCCATAAACCTAAAACTCGACTCCCTTTTCCTAAATCTAAAATCCCTGATTTTTCCCAAACCCTAAAACTCCACTCCCATTTCATGACCTTAAAGGACCCTCCTACTGCCTAAACTTAAAAAAATCCCTTCCTGTTCCCTTAACATAAAGTCCGTGATTACTATTAAAACTCCCTCCCTCCCTTCTTCCTAAGCTAAAACCCGCTTCCTGCTCCCTAAACTGAAAGTCTCCAATTACTTCCTAACCCTTAAACACCTTCCTGCTCCCTAAACCTAACCCCCACCCTGATTGCTGCCTAATGCCCTAATATATACCCCCACCCCCATATTCCCTCCTCATGGCTGCAGGATTTGCTTTGCTTGAAATTGCTTCTGTGTTTGGATGAGACACACCAGCTCCACTCTTTCTCCCCATAGCTGCTAACTCGCCTGATCATGTATTCGACTTTGAGTGGAAGTGGTTAGTTGTTCTAGCTACCAGACACCTGACTTGTAACAGAACCATTTATACAACATAAAAATCATTACAAAGTAAAACAGAAAAACTGTAATGAGCAGCATCAGTGTAAAGTGTAACAAGAAATATTACAGTATGCATTATAATTTATAATCCCTGAAATAAATGAAATCAGTACATTACTTAAATGTCGTGCATGATGTGACATTCCTATTCTGGACCAGTGGTTAAGGAGTCTCAATCCTCAGCATGGACACTGGTGAGGGATGTTCACTTGGAACAAAAATAGATACACACAGTATTTCCAGATGCAGCTCTCTACACCAAGCACAATTTCCCTTAAGAGCACACAGGGAGCATACTCAGTCGTGGGGCTGTGTTTCCCTCTCTCCCCAGGCCTCCAAATAAGACTCCCAACTGATACAGATGTAGAGATGAGTCCTCAGCCAAGTCTTCCAAGCCAAGTTCTCCACCACCCTCTCTGTGAAACTAGTGCTCTGTGTCCCTGCTCCAAGTAGCTGACACACACACTCTTTGAAATTTGATTTTCACACTCTCACACACACAGTTTCACACACACACACACACGCACACACACACACACACACACACACACACACACACACACACACAGACACACACACACACACACACACACACACACACACACACACACACACACACACACACACATATGACACAACTGGCACACCTGTGAACGACTGGCACAGATTTATCAGCTATGCCCCCTCTGCCCGTATAAGGTAGATACTGCCACCAGAACACTTCAAAGTGAGCTACTCTCAGGCTTTTATAAGGGTGACAATTATACTGAGTAAAATTAATACTAATACAAATGGTAGTGTTTGACATGTGCATCAAGACTTTCAGGAGTGGCTACATTGTCACCAAATAAATATAAGTACTCTCAAAGGTTAAAATATTCTCTAAAGGACCAACCACAATGAAAAGTTTAAATATGTTTAATAATAAATAATAAAATAACAGGAAAATATTAAATATCTATTTACAATAAAAAACAGAGTTCCAATCACAGGAAATATTAAAAATAACATAGATGGAAAGATGCATACAGATACAGAAAAACAATACTTAACTAGTCTCAGTATATTTTCCTGAATGATCTAAAGAATTACTATTCCCTGGTTACTTCCGAAAGCAAAGTAAGATGAAGTGGGTGATTGGTCTTCTGTCTTTGTCAGGTTTCAAAAACAGACTGCCCTGAGATTTCTGTCTCATCTAATATTAAAACATCATTTCAGTGCTGGATTACAGAATGACATCACTTACATCTGGACATCTGACTCTAGTTTCCACACTACCCATTTACTAGAAACTAAACCATCTAGCACACAGGTGTCATACTGCACACACATAGAGCTTTGCTAATATATGTTATAGCATGTGGAATCTATAAAACCATTTCAAAAACTTCCACCATTCTAGGGTAACAATTAGTTCACCCCTAAGGACAATGGCGCAATGGATAAGGTATTGACCTTTTAATCCAGAGGTTATGGGTTTTAGTCTTATCTAGGGTTACATAATCTTGGGGTTGGGAATTGGGATAAAAGTTAAGGTATTTTCCTCCCAAAAACAAGTCACAGGATCTGATTCTAACCTTGGGAAACAGCTAGGTTTAAAAAGGCCCCCTGGGGTTGTCCGGCTAACAATTACCTCTGAACATACTTTAGTAACACAACATATTTCCTGTGATAGTATAATGTACAAAAAGTGCAGATGATCATTGCACATACCAATATATGTGGCAGCAGGAGGGTAAGTGCAGTCTAGACCTCTTGGCCATCACTGATTTCACATCATATCTTTGATGTCACTACATCTTTGTGTTGTGTTCCACATAATGCCTGTGGTTTTCTGGCAAGCTGCTGAGGATTGCAGTCCCTAAGCAATTACAGACCTTTGTGCATCAGACTTCACTTCTGTGGCATAATACATGATCATACACAGCTTGTTAAGTTATCAGCATTCTAAACATAAAACAGCAAGATTTTATCTCTGTCCCTGTTACTGGCCTTTTGTCCCACCCATATATCTCAGCTTCTTTGTTCAACACACCTGGACAAAAAAAAAAAAAAAACAGTGGGGAGGCAAAGGCCCAAAATCAGCGGCACTTTTTATATATATTTTACTTGAATTCATTGAAAAAGTTAATAGAATGATAGTTTTTGCATCAACAAACATTGTCAAAGCAATAACAACTAGGAAACTTGACTGACTGCAATTATCAGTGATTTACAAGCACATCTTTTCTGTGGCATACTCAGGGATATTCTACAAAATCGGGCACATTACATTTACTTTGTTTCTGCTTCTTGTACTTAGACATTGATAATATGCCTGTACCTTCATCTCCAGCAGCATACACACACATACTACCATCCTGGACATAGTCTACCCCAACACTCCACTGTGGTTTGACCCAGTTCCCATAAGGGAGGGGAAATTCCTTGCTACCTTCAGAGTAGGTAACCTGGGTTCGAATACTGCCTTCTAGAGTTTGTTGGGAAGTGGCAAGTGAAGGGAGGAGTGCAGAACCACAGTATGCATGCCTGACAATGTTGTGAGGTGTGTCTTAATATGGCATGATCACACCTCCCACATTATGTCCACTTTCAGGCTGTTCTTCCTCAGACAGTTTGACCTGAAGCAATGCAGGCTTCAGGCTGTAATGTTCAACGTCTGAATATGCACTTCAGTGACCATTAGTGGAAGATGAACATTGAGATAATATGTTTTATTTATTTATTTGTTCACTCACATCCCATATGCACTTTTTTCCTTTTGTCACCCCCAAAGCAGAAGAGGAATAACAGAGCATAAAGAAAAATGCTGCACATCCCGAGAGAAAAACAGCTTTCTTATTCTTTCATAGTTGTGTTCTCTGTGCATATTACGAAACCCTAGCCATTGGTAAACAAGTTTCTGTATGGTATGTGTATTTCATTTTTTTTTTTTTTTTTTTTTTTCGTTTTGTAGTATATAGCTGTCTATCTCAGTTTCCTGGTAGGACTCCAGAGAAATGGAAATGATTATAGCAAGTTAAATTTACTCAGCTAAATAAATGAACATGGTTTAGTTTAGCCAGGATGTAAGCAATTAGCCTGATCTTCTCATGTTACTATTTAATCAAATACTTGCCAAGGGATGTTTTTAGCTAATTGCATGAATCACATTTTTATGCATGCAAATTCCATTCTGCTCATTTATTGACTTTAGTAAAATCAATTAATTAGATACACAATACATTTTTATCTAATAAACTGTGAAGAAGCTGTTCTCAAGACTTCTCATAAAGCTTTTGACCTAATTGTGTTAGTATACAACATTAGCTATCAGAGCAAGCATACATGACAGGTATAGAATGCATGATTCATTAAAAATGTATTAAAATAGTCTACATAACGTATAAACAACCTTAGAATATAGATGCGTTTTTATTGGCTTAAACATAAACTTTCTCATAATGTGTATGTTTTATGTAGTTTATCTTTAAGCTGTCTGCTTCTTGTGATTAAAAAAAATAAGGTTCCCAATTATATTTATTTATTTATATTTTGCTGTTCCATATTCTTTCCTGCTTTAGAGACAAACAGAAAAACATTTTCAGTAAGAAAAATGTTGGTTGGTCCTGAATGATAGTTTATCCTTGTGAAAGACCACATATGGTTTCCAGATATAAGGTCTTGAAGTTCTAAGATATTGCAGGCAGAAATAAGAGTCAGCAGAAACAACAATGTTTTCCAAGATGTAAACATCAAGGACACTGAAACAGCCCATTCAACTAAAAGATGGACAATTCTGTAAATAATTAAGTTCAGATCTGACAAAAGAAAAGGGTTCTTTAATGACAACTAAAAATGCAGAACCAACTTAAGAAATATTTAGGGCAGCAATTGCTGCAGTATTATCCCGAACAAGGTCATTATGGAAATGCAGAACCAACTTAAGAAATATTTTGGGCAGCAATTGCTGCAGTATTATCCCGAACAAGGTCATTATAGAAATGCAGAACCAACTTAAGAAATATTTTGGGCAGCAATTGCTGCAGTATTATCCCGAACAAGGTCATTATGGGTAGGTGTACCTTGGCCACTGTTGGACTGAGGAACAAATCATGCAGATCACAGAAATATGTTAAGGTCACCTGAAAATGACCATCTGAGGTTGTGTTTGTTTCTGCTACACCAAAATGGATAACATTTCACTTTTGGCTTCCTGATGGCCAGGCTTTGTTTCCTTCTAGACCAGCAGTGTTAGATTTTGCAGAATCAGAAGGTGTATAACAATCATTACACACTGAAATGAAGCTGCCTATCACCTCAGCTGTGGGAGATCCAATTTGCTAGATCAAACAGCAAACACTTATGGGGCACTGATGAGCCCATATAAAGCGCAAATCAAGTCATATGTAGAGCTATTGGTGTTTGTCTTCAAATGCCTGAATGCAACGTTAAGGACTTTATAATGTAAAGAAAGTATATTGTCAATGGGCATTCAGATGTCTTAGAGAAGAATAATTGGTTGTGCTTAAGTTGTCATTTGCATATATCCCATGATCCTTCCTTCAGAGAAGGATTAAGGTATTGCACAGTGAAGAATCTTTTTTATTTGAAAAAATTCTGTTGTTGGCTTGTGGGCTTTTCTGTATTAACCTTTTTACCCTATTCTTGATTTTTACACAGTTTTTTGTAGTTTTCTTCATGATGCTTGAACTAAAGTTTGTTGAATTTTTTAAACCTGGGCTGAGGCCATGCAACCTTGAATTTTATTATATTAGCTTAGGAGGATCAAATGATAGAAGTTGAATAAGGGTGATTGTGAGGTGGAGTTCAGGGAACTGTTAAGATAGGCACTGGGTGGCAGTGAAGAGTTACTGAATAGCTGGGTAAGTACAGCAGAGCTGGTAAGGGAGATAGCTAGAAAGGTGCTTGGTGTGACATCTGGACAGAGGAAGGAGGACAAGGAGACCTGATGGTGGAACAAGAAAGTACAGGAGAGTATACAGAGAAAGAGGTTGGTGAAGAAGAAATGGAATTGTCAGAGAGATGAAAGGAGACAGGAATATAAGGAGATGAGGCGTATGGCGAAGAAAGGTGGTGAAGGCAAAGGATAAGCATATGGAGAGTTGTATGAAAGGTTGGACACAAATGATGGAGAAAAGGACCTGTACTGACTGGCTAGACAGAGTGACTGAGCTGAGAAAGATGTGCAGTAGGTAAGGGTGATAAAGGATAATGAGGGAAACATACTGACAAGTGAGGAGAGTGTGTTGAGCAGATGGAAATAGTACTTTGAGAGGCTGATGAACAAAGATATTGAGAGATAGAGAAGGTTGGATGATGTGGGGATAGTGAATCAGGAAGTGCAAGGAGGAAGTCAGGAGAGCTATGAAGAAGATGAAGAATGGAAAGGCTGTTGATCCAGATAACATACCTCTAGAAGCATGGAGATGTTTAGGAGACATGGTGGTGGAGTTTTTAACCAGATTGTTTAATGAAATTTTGGAAAGTAAGAAGATGCCTGAGGAGTGAAGAAGTATTTTTGTGAATAAAGGTGATGTGCACAGCTGTAGTAACTACAGAGGGATAAAATTGATCAGTCACAGAATGAAGGTATGGGAAAGAGTAGTGTAAGTTAGATTAAGAAGGCAGGTGATGGTTGGTGAGCAGCAGTACAGTTTTATGCCAGGAAAGAGCACTATAGACATGATGTTTGCTCTGAGGGTGCTGATGGAGAAGTACAGAGAAGGTCAGAAGGAGTTGCATTGTGTCTTTGTGGACTTAGAGAAAGCATATGACAGGGTGCCTAGAAAGGAGTTGTGGTATTGTATGAGGAAGTTGGGAGTGGCAGAGAAGTATGTAAGAGTGGTACAGGATATGTATGAGGGTAGTGAGACAGCAGTGAGGTCTGCGGTGGGAGTGGCAGATGCATTTAAGGTGGAGGTGGGATTGCATCAAGGATCAGCTCTGAGCCCTTTCTTATTTGCAATGGTGATCGACAGGTTGACAGACAAGATCAAACAGGAGTCCCCATGGACTATGATGTTTGCTGATGACATTGTAATCTATAGTGAGAGTAGGAAACAGGTTGAGAAGACCCTGGAGAGGTGGAGATATGCTCTAGAGATGACAGGAATGAAGGTCAGCAAGACAGAATATATGTGGGTGAATGAGAAAGAGGATAGAGGAATGGTTAGGATGCAGGGAGTAGAGTTGGCAAAGGTGGATGAGTTTAAATACTTGGGATCAGCAGTTCAGAGTAATGGTGAGTGTGGAGGAGAGGTGAAGAAGAGAGTACAGGCAGGGTGAAATGGGTGAAGAAGATTGTCAGGCATGATTTGTGACAGAACGGGCACCAGTACGAGTGAAAGGTAAGGCCTACAAGAGGGTAGTGAGACCAGCTATGTTATTTGGGTTGGAGACGGTGACATTGACAAAAAGGCAAGAGTCAGAGCTGGAGGTGGCAGAGTTAAAGATGTTAAGATTTGCATTAGGTGTGACAAGGATGGACAGGATTAGGAATCAGTATATTGAGGGTCAGCTCAGTTTGGATGATTTGGGGACAAAGCCAGAGAGGCAAGATTGTGTTGGCTTGGACATGTGCTGAGGAGGGATCCTGGGTATATTGGGAAAAGGATGCTAAGGATGGAGTTGCCAGGTAAAAGGAAAAGAGGAAGGGCTAAAGTAAGGCTTAGGGATGTGGTGGGAGAGGACATGCAGGTGGCTGGTGTGACAGAGCAAGATGCAGAGGACAGGAAGAAATGGAAGCAGATGATCCACTGTGGTGACCCCTAATGGGAACACCCGAAAGAAGAAAATGAAGTTTAGAAGGTGGAGAGTGTGAATATCCCTGTAAGGGGAACATTTGTGTGATTCCACTCAAATAAAAAAAAAACAACCAGTGCTCACCCAGTTCATTTGGCTTCATTGTATAAGTGTCCCTGAAAATCAGGTAGAATTGCTGAGCTGTATCCAGTCTTTTATTGTCAGGGATCTAAGGGCCTCATCTCACCCCATTCTTGATCACCAGTGGGTGATGAGAATTAGTTTCAGTCATTTTCTGAATTTTGACATGCTGCATTCTCTGAATGTTGAGATGGTGTACGGAATCAATATTAATTAAGTGAAGGCATATGGAATCCCATTTGCTACAAGATGCAGAATGCACCAGCCACAATATTTCCCTTGTTCCAGTGTACCAATAATTAGAGGTAGACAACTGCTTTCTTCTGTGTATCCAGTTTGGAAATCTCAGAAGCAACTCCTTTCATAGTTAATAGTTTCAGTTTATTACTAGGCCGTTGATCAGGATTCTTAATTGTAGCCTAGCTGTACACTCCCCATTACTAGCTATATATTTCCATAATGGATTGTGGGGCCACACCAGAGGATATACTTTTGATTTTACCATCCATTCACTGAGGTTGTGCTTAAAACATGTAAGGAGCAGCTTTGCTTGACATGAAGAGTGAGGCTGTTCCTGAGGAAATGGATTTAAGGAAAGCCATCTATTTCACCAGCAGATTCTGTTTATATTACAGTGGAGGTTCAGGTCTCTTTTATGGACATTTATTTTGGCACAGGCTTTGTGGCCATGAAGGAGGTTAAGCAACACAAGAAGGAACACAGGAAACTTTATAGGACAGAGGTCATACTTTAGGAGTCTGTATGAGACTTCGAAGGCAGGTAAAGGTTTAAAACATTTAACATAGCATATGTAATTCAGACCCTGGATGTTATTAGTGAGGAAGGTTTGTGGGTGTGTGTTAAGTGATGTTTCTATTTTGATACCTGCCTAAGGGATTATTATATTCCACTATGGGCATATCAAGAGAACATTAGAAATGAATGACCTGGAAGTTATGTCTTTGTTGACCATTTGGACTAAGTAGGATTTTCTGAAGGTCATTAATACACAGTGATCAAAGAAAAGTTAATTGTCTACAAAAGTGTCCAAGGCCCCAGTAATTATGATGATTTTGCTGTGAGTGTTTATGTAGTAGGGGCCCTAATATCATGTTTTCCTTAGGACTCAATGTTACACTTTATGCGTTTAGTTTAAGACAATGATCCTTGCAACATTCTTAGTAGCTTTTGATCCATTTTGGAGGTTCTTGCAGTCATCTGGAGAACTGATTAGAATTCCAAGTTTGATATAATTCACAGACATGGTCAGTCATGGTTTATTTTGATCTGGTTGCACTTCAGAGAAGTAAATAACAAATATGAGTGGACTCAGTTCCAAGACCTTGAAGACAGTGTGCTCCCAAACACAATTTGATCAGTTCTGGCTGTAAGCCACTTTGCTATCCAGCAGATTCCATAAGAATTATCAATAACTTACAAAAATGACAAGAAGACCCATAGTCAGCAGGGATTTTGAATAAGCAATGCCAGAAGAGAACTGAATGAATACCTAAGAAGGTATAGAACCAGTAACCCAGGATATGAAATAATGAGAGGATGAGAGCTTTGCCTGTGCTCTGCTGCTGGAAAAGCATTACTTCTCTCCATAGGGTATAAGTCCGTATATCCCTTTACTTATGTATCTCATGACAAATTGGTTCTCTGGTAGCATTAGAATGTGGCCTGGACACAGCTTAATATGCAAGGGCTTTAGTGCAAGAACAATTGCTCATAATTTTAAATGTTTAGTGTGAAGCCTCCCCTCTAGTGGGTAATACTTCCTTTGAATTGTGAGGTAGGTGGGTTGAACTTCCTACCTTTCTAGTGAAGCATCCATTATAATAACCTATAATTTGCTTAGCTGCAAGAAATGGCAGACTTAGAAGAAGCTTGCTGAAGACTTCCAGGGAGTGGCAGAAAGAGATGGTGCATATGCAAGTGGTGGGTCTACAGCCCATTGCAATGTAATGATCCTCATGTGACCAACCAGCACAATGAAGATTGTGTTGGTCATCAAGCCAGAAAGGTAAGCAGTATCTGGACTTGGACTTTCTGTTGCATCCTCGTTGACATTGATAAGGTCATTACACAGCAGGATTAACCAATGGCATAAAGAAGGGGAAGATTTTGGCAGGTGGATATGCACACTGAGACAAGGTATTGTTCAGAGGGCAGATTCATATAAAGGGGCCTAGAGTGTGAAGAAATGGTTGAGTAGTTCAAATCAAGGCCTGAAGCTTATAGGAAATAGTTTAGTAAACATTAGAAACAGTCAGGGGACAGTGTCAGTGACTTTACAGAAAAACTGGGCACCTGCTTCAATAGATGAGCAAGTGTGTTGCAAATTATTAGTTCTGAGATGTCAAGAGGCATCACTGGTCTGAAAGATATTGGAAATTACCTTAATGCCACTGAGGAGGTTAAATATCAAAATAAATCTCTTCTTGTTAGGAGGCATCAATCACGGAAGCACTGACAGACACATGTACACCTTTAAAAATGGATATCCCTAGTCTTTCTTATGCTTTGATAACATCAATGCACTGGAATAAATTGCAAAACCACACAATAGAGGGTCTAATATCCTTGGTCAGGTCCTTAACAACCTAGCCCCTCATTGATTAAATAGCCCTTGGCTGATTAAATAGCCCCTGGCTGATTAAATCTGACAACCCATTAGTTACCTTTTCTGTCAAACTTAATGGCATCACCCTACTACCAAATGAAACCATCTTCAGGGACTTTTCAAGGGCAAACCTACTTCAGCCTGCAGAAGACTAACTGAAATTCCCAACAATCACCCACAACCGGACCCAGCTGAGAGGGCTGCTACATTCACATGCAATTTTTACTCTCATCTAAATAGCTGCATAGAGACGTCTGTACCCATCTTCCCTGAATACAATAATAAATTCAGAAAAAAACATCTTTGATGGAACTCCAGTATTAATAAAACGAAAGAAGGAAATAATGAGAAGCTGCAAGAATGCCTCATCCTTCCATCTCAAAACCAACGCAATACATACCAGCAAGGAACAAAACCGTACTGTTAAACATATAATGCAGAGCAGGGACCTAAGGCCACTACAGATACCAAATGAAACTATAAATATTTTTTTTATTTATGTAAGGAAATTAAAGAATACTGTTCAGTAATACACTGAACCTATCCATCATATCACATATTCCAATCCGAAGGCTATAGGCAGTATATATTAACAGATAAATGTAGTGCTAACTTTACCCCATCTACCCACATTGTTACATCCACTATTACTTAGTTTTCTCTGTAATCACCTTGAACAAGTCATGGAATCCCTGTCAAGGGCTACAATAATGCTTCCATAGGACTAAACATACCAAGCTGCACTCTCGTGAATGACAAGTTTGCTCTGAGTTTGTAATCTAAATGTTTAACCTTAGCCTAGCTACAGGGTTTGTCACTGATACCTGGAGAACAGCCACTGTAACTCTTCTGTACAGGCAAAGCTCCTCTACAGACCCAGCTAATTATAGTCCCATCAGCCTCACCAGTCATATATGCAAAGTCATGGAAAATGTCATAGCAGATATTGTTTATGTAGATATAGGCAGCTTAACTGATCTAGACCACATTCAGTTTGGTTTTGAGAAGGGCAGGTCCTTTCTCCTGAACCTACTAATTCTTGAAAAGGTTGCAGAGTCTGTGGACAGTGGTGACTCTATGAACACTGCATATCTTGACCTCTTCAAGACTTTTGATGCTATTCTTCATGCTAGCATTACTGAAAACTTCAGCAGACTTAATGTAAACCCCTATGCTGTTTGCTGGATTGCAAACTGGCTAGCCAACAGATTCCAAATAATGAAAGGTGTTGGTACTGTCCTTCAAGACAAAATTATATCTAGTGGGGCACCACGGGGATCAGTGCCGGTACCTCTCTGAATGTAACTTTGCAACTAGTGGGAAGCCACAGGGATCAGTGCTGGAATCTCTCTGAATGTAGCCCCATAACTAGTGGGGCACCACAGGGATCACTACTGAACTATTTCCTGTTTGACATTTATTTTGCAGGCAGCAAGTCAATAATCCCAAAGTCTGTTTGAGAAGGTTTGTGGATGACTGCAAGTTGGGCAGTATTATTGCTTCATCCATTGACACTAAACTGTTCTGAAAATGGCGGGTATATGCCTAAGCATCATGTACTGAAAACTGCCTCAAGCCAAATGCAAAAAAAATGCAAAATATCAACATTTTGGCAAAAAGGTTTCCCCACCACATATTTTATCAGTGGTACTCCCCTTCAAACAGAAATGGTCATAAGAGACCTGGGTACTTATGTGAATAACTCTCTCTCTCTCTCTCTCTCTCTCAATCCATCAGCATCTTTACACCATAGTCAGGAAAACCTTATATCTGACCCAATTAATTTCTAAGGGAATGACCTATCAATTAGAAACACAAATATTAAAGACCTTAAATCTTTCAATTATCCTGATGAGTGACTCAAAAAACACCAAACACTCACAATAGTGAACTACAAAAGAATGATCATTTTAGATTTAATTTATGATTGAAAACAATACAAATTAAAACTATTTGTTTTACAGAGAGCAAGCCTCAATATACCCTCACACCCCTGATAATTTTATATACAAACTCTGAAAATTACCTTACCCTGGTATACCAGAACCTCACACAAAATTCTGCTAGTAAAAACTTCACTGAAAACAAAGTTCACTCATATGGGCATTCACTGTTACTCAGAGCCTGAAACACATTCACTCATATAAGCTTTAGCTGTTTAATGTGCAACTGTCCTTTTATATGAGAATAACTCTCCATACACTCAGTACCTTACCATCTGCTCCGAGATAAGCTGTGCCTCACGTTTTTGGCCATGAAACATGCAGTCCTATTTCAACACCTATTAGGAGCGGCCTTAGGTCAACAGGTGCTCCAGACTAAAAGGCTCCACGGCGCCCCCCACCACATCACCTGGTGCCCCCATCCTGGTCTACCTACACCAAATAAATACTGAAAAAGTGCCCCTACTAGAGCGGCACCCTAGGTGGCTGCCTAGTTGGCCTATGCCTAAGGCTGGCTATGCCTCCTATTTATTCATAAAACACTGGTTTTAGGGAAATAAATTTAAACCAACAAATGAAGAATACTTGTTGCAAGGATAAGTTCTTAGCTCAATGTATTCCCAGCCTATGGAATAAGTTACAAATACAGGTCAGTGAAAGTACCACTTTTTCTGCCATTAAGGCTAGTATTGATGATTGGATGGGAAGACAAAACATTATACCTCAGTTATCATGTATCACCTGGCTTGATTTGGGATGTGGTATGAATTGTGTATCTGCTTAAAAGTGTATATGGCTTGGCCCCTTAATGTCCATGTGGTGACTTACCTACTATTGTTCCTATGTCCCCATCAGGTGACATATGCTCGGCAGTATGTTATCATTTAAATGCATATCACTAAACACAAACAGACCAAATTCTCCATGTCAAGGCATAGTCTTCTACAGTTCATTAAAAACGATGGAATAAATGTAATGTATGCAAGTCAGACAGAACGTAAAACAGGTCTATTCAGCAGTGGATAAAGGCACAAACTGAGAATTTCAGTGCATACTTTAAAAATCTGGTCATATCTGCTGCCAAAGGTAACTCTGGATGACCTTTGAGTCTTAAGTATGAGAGAGAAGGCTGGTGAGTATTTGGCAAATTCCAGACTCTCTGTAGCTTATGTCAATGTATAGACCAAACAAGGACTTTCCATTCTATTTTTCAGACACACAAAAAAACCTGGAGCCCATTACCAATAATACAATGTGGCCCACTCGTTTGTGGTAAATCCCCTTCTCAGGAGAGGCATCAAGTCACGGGTCTATATTATAACCGTGAAACCTCACATACGCGAATACGGAAATGTCGACACATATTGAACGAACCACGAAAACACTGAATGTCCTGAACCGCGAAATTCAAAATGTCAAATTGGCATAGTTGGCCAACCCCACCACCCACTACGTACTGCCTACCCAAACAATATAAATAATCCACATACATACACTTAACAAAACCCTACATCTAACCCTAAACTAAAGCTTACATATATTACTATGTATGCACTTACCTTAACCCGCACCCTAACCCTAAGGTCCATAACTATTGCACACTTATCTTAAAGAGCTATACCAGAGAAGGGCCAACTATGACGATTCGACATTTTGAATTTCACGCTTCAGGACATTTGGTGTTTTCACGGTTCGCTCAATATGTGTTAACGTTTCCATATTCATGCAACTGTGGTTTTGCGGTTGTAATAGGTAACCTCAAGTCACAGATCGTACAGAAGGAACTCGTGCAAGCATACATGTCAGTTGTCACCAGTTTTGCAGTATATCCCTTAGTTGTCTCACATTTGTTGCCTTGCACCTTGTAAAATGTTTTGATTGCCTGATAAATTACCCAGGATCAGTCAATAATGTCAAACCTTAGAGTTCCATTCTTCTTATTGTTAAGCAAATTCACGTTGATGCAACACCTGTCTTTCTATTAACTTTTTAAGTGAATTAGACTAATATTTAAAACTCATCCCTGATTTTGGGTCTTTGTAAGCCCTGTTATTTTTGACTTCGGTATCTGTGGATTGTCTCATCATAAGGTTCATAGGTTGGTACTAGGCTATCGGCCCTAGAGTCTATACAAGCCTAGCCATAACAATTCCCTGGATATTTCTTCCCACAATATTTACTTCTCTGGACCCCTATCTAGCAGGATGACTGACATGATCCCCGGGGTGAATTTCCTATCTCCCATCCAATCATCAAGGTTCCTTTTGAAGAGGGCCAATGAGGCACTCTGCTTGACATGTATGGGCAGTCTATTCCAGAGTATGGGGAGTCTCTGGGTCAGGAACCTATCCCTCCAGCATGTTTTGTTCATTGTGATGACAAGGTTTAGATCCCTGGAGCATGTGGCTCTGAGGGATTGGGATTTCTTTAAGTGGAGCATGTCCAACAACTCAGGGTTTGACATGGCCTTGTATGTTAAGCAGAGATTGCCTCTGAGTAGACGATATGCCACAGAGTATAGTTGGAGGTTTTTTAAGACGGTCAGCATATGGCATCTGCTTTAGGCCTGTGATTCTTTTAGTGAGGTATTTCTGTGGCCTTTTCAGCTATTGCAGATGTCTTGTGAGGTACATACCAAATGGGGCATTATACTCTATAATGGGTCTAATGAGGGATGAGTACAGTGGGACAATGACCTCCTTTTTTCTGGATGAAAAGCCCTTAGTGATGAGGTGTGCCACATAGAAGGATTTCCTGACTGTTGTGGTGATGTGGTTATCAAAAGTGAGACCACTGTCCACCTTTGTCCCTAGGTCTCTCATCAAAACTTCGATGTTTAATGTCCTGCCACCTATGTGGTAATTTATGGGTACATGTTTTTTTTCCAAAGGGGATAACTATACATTTCTTTGCGTTAAGCTTGAGCCCATGGCTCTGGCACCAGGCATCTGTTTCTGTAAGACCCTTTTGTAGAATATCTACATCATTTGGAGATTCAGTAATGGCTCCCAGTTTGCAATCATCTGAAACTTTGTTAGCCAGAGTCCCTTAGTGTTGGCCTGTACTTCAGAGAAGTAGATGCCAAACAAGAGTGGTCGCAGGACTGAACCCTGAGGTGCTCCACTTGTCAGTTGTCTGGAGCTGGATTTGGAGTCGGCTACTTTTACAGTCTGGGTTCTGTCAGTAAGCCAGTTGGCAACCCATTGAGTGATGTATGGATTTATGCCCAGCTTAGTAAGTTTATCTATGATTCCAAAGTGGGGGATGGTGTTGAAGGCCTTGGCGAGGTCCAGATAGGCTGTGTGGACCACCTTACCCTCGTCCACAGCTCTGGAGACTGATTCTAAGAAGTCAATCAGATTCAGGAGACATGATCAGCCCTTCACAAACCCAAACTGGGTGGGGTCCAGTGTTTGAAGGTTGCCAATGTCTTTGTTTATAAGTTCCATGATAATGCGTTTCATGCACTTGCAGGATCAGGCTTGTCAGACTGATGGGACGGTAGTTCCCGGGATCCAAGGTGGATCCTCTCTTGTGGAGCGGGATAACTGTATCTGTGCGCCAGTCTGTGGCCACGAAGCCTAAGGTGAGGCTATAATTAAACATGACACTTAGGTGAGGTGCCAGTTCATTTTGTAGTTCATGTAGTACACAGCCTGGGATGTCCTCTGGTCCCATCTATGCTGTATTCTTAGCTTTGGAGAGTGCGGTTTCTACCTGTGTGGCCGTGATTATCAGAATTTGGCAATCTTTTGGTATTGAGATGGGCCCTTTAGGGGGTGAGAGGGGGGTGAAGTTGGCACTAAATTGATCTGCCAGGATATTGGCAATATCCTTGGGATCAGTATATTTAATGCCATTCTGTTGTAGCTCAGAGCAGATCTGAGCATTGCCATTTACATTTTTGACATAACTATAGAATGCCTTGTCGTTGTCTTTGGAATCTTTGGCAATTTTATTTTCGTAACTAGCTTTTGAGGATTTTATGAGGGATCTCAGCTTCTTACTGAGGCTGGTGAGGGAGTTTTTTGCATCTTGAGTTTTCCTCTTTTCTGCAACAGTTTCTTCCTTCTGTTGTATAGCTTGTTTATAGCAGGAGACCACCAGATTGGCTTCCTTTTTTTGGAGAAGAACATCTTGGTTCTATTTGGGATGGCACAATTCATGCACGAGTGGATGTGCTCGTACAATGCCTTAGTGTAGGATTCTGCAGTCGAACTTCCAGATCCCATCTGCGTGGGTGTTGTGAAGTTTGTCACTTCTGACTTCAGTAGCATGAAGTTGGCTTTGGAGAAGTTTTTTAAGGAGGTTTCCTTACTGTGGGTGGGGGTGGGATGTGGATGTCAAAGGTGATTTGCTTATGGTCAGACCTGACCAATGAGGGGGTGGCCACTGGTGTGGAGCATTTATCTCCCATGTTGGTAATAACCGGGTCTAGGATATTGGAGCCCCTGGTGGGACAATGGATTAGTTGATCCAGGGCATTGTAATTTACGAATTCCAAGAACCATTGGGAAAAGGAGTTGGTACCCGAGTAGTTTTCCCAATTAATGGCATGGTAGTTGAAATCACCCAGTATTAGGGTGTTTGGTTGTATCTTAATATTTTCCAGTATGTTTAGAAAGGTGTAGTGAGAATCTTGGGACATGGTGGGGGATCTGTAACAAGCTACAATTTGGATTGCAGTCTTACCTAGTGTTAATTGCATCTGGAGAATTTCAGATGCATTGTGTTGGGCAACTAGCCTGGAGGTGTGAATATCCTTGGTGAATATGGACACTCCTCCACCTTTAGTGTTTCAGTCTTGGTTCTGTGGCCGAAAAGTGTGGTAAGAATTGTAGCCTGGTATTGCAGGGGTGCTCTCTGGAGCCTTGAACCAGGTCTCAGTTACTGCGCAGATATCGATGTTCTCCATTTTTAGGAGTGCCTCGAGAGAGTGCATTTTGAGGTTAAGACCTCTAGCATTGAGTAGCATTACCTTCAGATTTTGCATGCTTGTATCTGTTATAGTGGTGGTTTTATCCTTTGAACCTTGCCTAAAAAAGGCACTATAGAGGTGGCAAGAGCTTTAGCCAGTAACTTGAATCTCAGGGGTGACAGGTGCAGACCATCTCTGGCAAAGCATCGTGGTTTATCAATCATGTCTTCCATAAGGTTATAATGCCTAGCTTTGTAATGTTTGTTTTCTGGTCATCTTTAAATTAGAATGAGAACAAGCCTCAGAAGTAAATGGTTTTAATAGACAATCCATTGTTAGTTATGATTTCATGAAGCCCTGGGTTCTATTCTTGGTATAGTGTTGAGGAAGGAACTCATGCAAGCATTAGGGTAGGAGGCTGGCATAATGGTTAAGGTGTCTACCTTACAAACACAAGGTGTAGGGTTTGATTCTGATATGGGGTAAATGGCTAGGCTTAAAATGGCCCACAAGGGCAATTAGCCTAGTACTAACCTATGAAACTATGAGGGATAGTTTAAGGAAGAAAGTACAGAAATGCAGCCAAGGTGATGCTACACAAATGAGATGATAATAGGTTGAGGGACGTGGATTACATAATGGTCACTACACAATAGAACTGAATCTGGTTATAGTTTTGCAATGGATAATCCCTATGGGCTTGTAATACAGTTAAAATGGAACTGACCTCATACTAGTTAGAATGTTTGGGCTCCACAATCATGAGATATGACAATCATGCTAGTGAGACTTTAAGCTTTCTAGCTAAAAGGCAGGAAGAGGTAGAAGGGTGTTAGACAAATAAGGAGAAATAAAGGTGACCCTGCAATTTACCCATTACAATCTGCAGATGTGTTGAAAATCTATATGAAATTGTATATGAACAGCCACTGAGAGAGAACACAGAGGGAGGAGGAGATAGAGAAGGTTCACCATAAGTTAGGATTACTGGCCCTCAGTTCCCTATTCCTTAGTATGCCCAGAAGTTTTGTTTGGGTTACAGTTTCACTTTTTAGGTTGTTGGCTGAGGTTATATTGAAAGATTTTGCTTCATTTTGGTATTGTTAAGGAGTGAAGAACATACTGTTTTGGGGGGAGGGGGTTAAAACAAGATTTTTATCTTGTAGCCATGTTTTGATGGAAAGAATTGTGGGTAATGTCCTGAAGTGCTGGTAAGGATGTGGCTGTGCATATAGTCATCAACATATTGAACTATGCTAATGAGGTGGGTAGCAGTACGCAGTTTGCTTATTAAAATATTGAATAATAGATGAGCTAATATTGATCCTTGTGGGATGCCAACAGTGACTAGTAGGAAGGAGGACAGATTTGGATTCCATTTGGCTGCTTTCTGCCTGTCAGTCAGATGGTGATGGAACCATGATAGAGCAAGAGCTGGATGAGGCAGTGGGAAGAAAATTCAGTATGGAGATGTGGGTGGGATATGGGTTCAAGTGTCTTTGATAAATCAAAAAATAGTGGCAGTATCAGGTTGCTATCATTGCTGTGTAAATTTATGATATTGATAAATTTAAGGAGAGCAGTGGTAGTACTATGATGAGGTCTAAAACTGGGTTTTGGAGAGAAGGTTGTTAAAGATAATGCACTGCATTACTTGTAAGTAACTATATGTTTCTAATATTTTAGACAGAGGGGAAAGGATGGCAGTAAGGCTGTGGCTGGAAAAGTCTGTTGATGTGCCACCTCAGTGCAGTGGTATTATATAGGTATTTTCCAGATGTATGGGATACAGCCCTCAGACCAGGAGCAGTTTATCAGTTTGGATACAGGGATTGCCACTCCATCAGCTGGTATTTTAAAGTAATTTGTTGGTAGCTGATCAGCAGCTAAAGAGGTTAGGAGGAAAGCAGTGGTAGTACTATGATAAGGTCTAAAAGTGGATTTTGGAGAGAAGGTTGTTAAAGATAATACACTGCATAACTTGCAAGAGGCTATACTTTTCTAATATTTTAGACAGGGAGGATAGGATGGCAGTAGGTCTGTAGCTTGAAAAGTTTGTTGATGTGCCACCTTGGTGGAGTGGTATTATAAAGGTGTTTTTTCCAGATGGATGGGGCATATCTCTCAGATATGGGTCACTTTATTAGTTTGTATACAGGGAGTGCTACTCCAACAGGTGCTATTTTAAGGCATTCCATTGGAAGCTGGTCAGCAGCTAAACAGGTTAGTTTTAGTTTGTGTAGAAGTTTCTTATAGTAAAAGTAGAGACTGGGATGAACTAGAATGTATTTGGCTGGTTAGAACAGGACAGCGGAGAGACAGAGAGCAAGAGAGAATGAGAGATGAATTGCTTTTATTACTAATCAGAGTTAGCATTGTCTGTATTAAGTAGGATTTGAATTGCAATGGTATTGGGTCCATATGGTTTCAGAAGTAAAATGAGAGGGTGTGGTGGTTTGGACAAGATGTATTAGTTTGTTTAGACATGACCAAAAAAATGTCCTGAATGTTTTGGTATTTATAATGTAGGTTGGCATATTAGGTTTGTTTATCCATTTTAATGTGATCCTTAGCAATATTTCTGACTCGCCTAAATGAATGAAATGCATTTTGTGTTCTGCTTTTATTTCAGTCTATCCGGAATTTGTTTCTTTGAAGTATAATGTGTTTAATGTCTTTTCTTAGCCATGCTGTGGGGTTTGACTTTTTTTATTTGTATAGTGGCTAAACTGTTAAGAATATTTATAAAAGTTTCATTAAAATGTGAGAGCTAAGAGGCCCTTTATTTCATAAACCAATCAGTTTATAATTATTGTAAACGCATTAGCTCGCAAACACAAATTCAAACAGGTTTTCTTTCAGTTACCTCAGGCAGTGGATATGTGAGACAGTACCTCTGTACCCTCAAAGTTACTTAAAACAAGAAATGTCCTTTAGTTGCATACAATCATAGACCTTTTTTTCTTGCTTATCAATGGTGAGACAAAATGTTACACTAAAGGGTTAAAACCGCTGGCTGCAGCCTTTATTGGGCACCTAAAAAATAACATTCAAGTAAAGTTCAAAAGGCAATCTGCCGAGGCTGACACCCTACCCAGTACTGAAATCTTAGTCGATTTAAAAAAGCTTTTGATTCCAAAGAGTGTGCAATTATTTATGGGCAGGACAACTGTTTTGAGGAGTTTGGGGACGCTGTTCAAGGTTTACATGTATCACACACAAGAAATGTGTGATCTTCCATGTTGCCCTTCTTTTTAAGAGATTGCCCAGGCACAGCTGACTTTCATCCCCAGTATTATTTCTTAACCTGAATGCCTTGCAGTGTGACTGAAGGATGGAGTTTAACCAAGGAAGGTGGGTCTTGTATTCATGCTTAAGGATGGCTGTCTTCTGCTGGCCTTAACCCCCCAAAAAAGACTACCAGTATTTTAAAACCATTAAAGATCTTTTAAAAATCAGTATAACTAAATTGTAAGCATTTTTGTTAATAACACAGACAGAGATACCCATAGACAACCAATGTTATTTGCCTTCCAATAATACATAAAATATCTAACATACAATGGGAATAGTATAATAGTTTCCAGTGAAGATTCTGGAGCTGAACTTCACACCCATGTCCGTGTCTTTATTACAGAATGTACATGCTTGCGATTTTTAATAGCTAGGTAACTCTTAAGAAACTACCCTCCAAGAAAATGTCTGCATGTTTCCTTGGAAAGACAGGGCAGAAAGCGTTGGGTTCTAACACTAATTGAGCCTCCCTCAGGCTGCTCAGCTGACCTTTAAGAAGGGTGCATTATAAAAACAGTACTAATGCATATCATATTTTATTTTATTTGAAGGTTCACCTTGAGATTTCATTAAATTTCATTTCTGCTTATGTTTGGTAAAAATAAATTATATAAATTATTAATGCTGTATTTGTCAGTTTTTCAGCAGTGTTAAATGAAACAAAATATACAGTAGTTGTCTAACCCTAATCATTTTTTCTCATTTTATAACAAAATAACAAGTTTATTATTTCATATATAACCCACAACTAACACACATAAACACACACACACACACACACACACACACACACACACACACACACACACACACCATGAGTAAAGAGAAAAAGCGTATGCTTGCTGCTTGAATAACTAAATTCTCATTCCCTGACCTTCTCAAAATGAAGAAATGGTAAACATTACTGAAGGATGAAATGCAAGAAGCAAGGTTTACTAATGGCTTTTAATGGGGACAGGATGTATGAGCTAATTGGATGCTGATTATAATGTTCTTGTTTACAGACATTATATACATATTCAATAGCCATCCATATTTAACTGTGCCTGATTAAGCAATGATTGGCAGCTGTGTTTTTGTACTGCTACGGTTTTTAATGGTAACGATTAAGAAAAAAAGCTTTTATCAAACTGGTCAGGTGACTTATTCTGGGTTCCTTAACTGGTACCTAGAAAGCAAAGCTTAAATGCAGGGGCAAACGTGGATGAAAGGAACACTGGTCTACCATCTCTGAATGTTTTTCAGGAGTTACAACTGCCATCTTATCTTTATATACAGTAGTTATTTTTGTCAAGTTCACATTTTGTGCCCTTCCTCCTCTTGAGTAGTTATTCTACACCTCAAGTTTGATCATGTGACTTTCTGGCAGCAACCTCATTTACTGGTAAACAATTTCACAACGCATTCATTTGTTTATTATGTAAAGTAATGCTACCTCATATCTCTTTTGAAAACTCATCTAATCAATCTCCATCACTGACCCAGGATCCTGACATCATTATTTCTTATTACCTTTATGTACTTCACCTTATAGAGTCATGAGAGGAAGCTAAGCTTTAACTTTTCATCTGCTGGAACCAATGGTGTTGTCATACTTTCTAACAATGCATAGCTCAGCATGTTTATTCATTCATTTCACTTTATCCTTTTCATAGGCACTGGGGTACAGAAGTCCATCCTAGCAAGCACATGCGCACACACACACACACACACACACACACACACACACACACACACACACAGATGTACACACACACACACACACACACACACACACACACACACACAAACATACATACAAACATATACAAACACACAGGCACACACAGGTGTACACACACACAAACACACACACACCTACTGGCAATTAAAAGGCTAGCCAACTCACCCATCAGTATGTGTTTTGCAAAATACAAGACAAAACCAGAGGCTCATCAAAAATCTACACAAGCACAGACAAGTCATTCAGACTTACAAAGAAGAACTCAAGTCAGAATATTACCAGCAAAACTAAACAGCAACATCAACCTTTGCACCATTCAGCTGCCTTTTATTTTTCAATACTTATTATGGCTATAATGAATTAAACTAAACATTTAGAATGCTATCTACAAGAAAATGACAAGTACTGTCTATACATACTCTTTCTTTGTTCATTTACTAATGAACCCTTTGTACATATAAATATTATTTCTCAAAAAAAAAAAACATAAACATTTGCCAATTACACATTAATTACACATTAAGTCATTAAGTGGATTTAAAATGAGGCTTTACACACTCCAGTAAGCAGTTACAAAGCTGAAGCAAGGAAGTTTGAGTTTCTATGTAAAGTGATACTGTTTAAGTCAGAAATTTGTGTTGGCCGGGTAGTTAAATATCTACAGTTCTATAGTGTCCTCCTCACTTGGCATAAGTATGACTGTAAAATGCATTTGGAAAGGATAATACCTTTTGTATTTTTGACAGATGAAATTCTAGTGCACTGTCTAATGCTGTGACATCCTGTATTACTACTTCATTGCAGTATAGCTTAATATGTGCAATTAAAAAATACATTTTTGCTACCAAATGTTAAGCTGACTGGTTTGCGTCTATTCACTACCCAACACATTAAAGCTTACTGCAACATTCTGCACTTACTCATAGAAAATATGCTGGTCTTGCTAATTGAATTTCAGTGAGATATTAGAAAATGCTTATCTTCTTCTGACATAGTCCTTTTTCAGCTGTGTTCTCACTGAATGTCAGGAAGATAAAATGTAGCTATTCTTTAGCCAACTTAAATATCTTATTCGCTGTTTTATAACATTTGTATCACAAGGTTAAGTTTAGGTGCTGTAGTTCTTCTGAGGCTTGGTTGTTATGCTGATTGTATTTCAGTGACACATTAGAAACTTATTTGTCTTCTCCTAACGGTCCATTTTCACCTGTGGGTTCACTGCAAGTCGGGATAATAAAGTTTAGTGCTTCTTTAGTCAACTTAAATATCTTGTCTACTATATTATAACATTTTTGTCAGTAAATTTAATTTAGGTGTTATGGTCCTTCTTGTCTACTGTGCCAACTTTTATAACTTAAATTACAAACAAATTGGATAGCTTACAAGAGTCCTGTCTGATTTATCACATATACATTATTCCTGTGATTACATAGCTGAGTTATCTTCTAGGATGTCAGATTTTTTTATATATCATCGTAGAATCTGTGTAATGTAATAGTTATGATAAATTATTATATTATTGCTGTGGATGTCTTACCTTTTGATGACAATATGAAAATTATGGCATGTAGCTACGCTCAAAATTTCCTTGAACAGCATTTATTTTAAATATAGGTTCATAGGTTCATAGGTGTGTACTAGGCTAATGATCCTGGAGCCTTTACAAGCCAAGCCCAAAAACATTTCCGAGGCACCGTTCCACCTGATGTTAGTTCACACTGCCCCTATCCAGTAGGGCAACTGTATTGATCCCTGGGGTAAACTTTCTGTTACCCATCCACTCGTCAAGATTTCTCTTGAAGAAGGCTAGCGAGGTGCTCTTCTTGACATGAACGGGGAAGCTTATTCCAGAGTATGGGCAGTCGTTGGGAGATGAACCTGTCCCTCTAGCATGTTCTGCTAATTATGGTAATGAGGTTGTGATCTCTGGAGGGTGTGGCATGGGGGGATTGGGATTTCCTTAGGTGTAGCATTTCAAGTAGGGCTGGGTCAGACATGGTTTTGTAAGTCAAGCAGATATCACCTCTAAGTAGACGATAAAAGACTGAGAAGAGCTGAAGTTTCTTGAGTCTGTCCATGTAGGACATGTGTTTAAGGCCTAGGATCCTTTTTGTGAGGTACTTTTGTGGCCTCTCCAGCTGTTGTAGGACTCTGGTCAGGTACATGGCAAACAGGGTGTTATATTCGATGATTGGTCTATTGAGGGATGAGTAGAGAGGGATGATAACCTCTTTCTTTCTGGATGAGAAACCTTTGGTTATAAGATTTGCCATGTAAAAGGACTTTCTGACCACAGTGGCAATGTGGTGGTTGAAGGTGTGGTGGCTGTCAACCTGGGTGCCCAGATCTCTTATGGCCTCTTCAGTGTTCAGTGGGCTCCCATCAATGTGGTAATTCATGGGAAATTAGTATTTTCCAAAGGGGATGATAATGCATTTTTTGGCATTAAGCTTCAGGCCATGGTTTCGACACCCATCATTGGTCTCAGAGAGGCCCTTTTATAGGATGTCTGCATCACTTGGATAGTTATAATGACTCCTAGCTTGCAGTCATCAGCAAACTTGGTCAGCCAGAGTCCTTCTGTGTTGGCCTGGACGTCTGAGAATTAGATGCCAAACAGGAGAGGGCCCAGGACTGAGCCCTGTGTGACTCCACTCATGACCAGTCAATAGTCTGACTTGGAATCTGCAGCTTTCACTCGGTGGGTCCTGTCTGTGAACCAGTTTGCAAGCTACCTAGTGATGTAAGAATTGATGCCTAGTTTGGTGAGTTTATCAATGATACCTGAGTGGGGAATGGTATCAAAGGCCTTGGCCAGGTTGAGGTAGGCTGTATGCACTGTCTTACCCTCATCCACAGCCTTTTGTGACTGCCTCAAAGAAATCAACCAGGTTCAGCAGGTAGGATCTCCCCTTGACAAAGACAAACTGTGTGAGGTCAAGAGTTTGGAGATTGCCTATATCTTTGTTAAGCAGGTCCATGATGATGCGCTCCATAGCTTTGCATACCAGACTTTTCAGGCTAATGGGGCGATAGTTTCCAGGGTCTGTAGTTAGTCCCCCTTTATGAAGCGGGATGATTGTAGCAGTGTGCCATTCATTAGAGACATAGCCTGAGGTAAGGCTGTGATTGATCAGGGCACACAGATGTGGTGCCAGTTCATTGTGTAGCTCATGTAGGATGCAGCCAGGGATATTATCAAGTCCCATGGATACTGTATTCTTGGCTTTGGACAATGCAGCTTTTACCTGTGCTGCAGAAATGGTGGGTACCAGGCTTTCTTCTTCTATTGTGATAGGGCCCTTGGGGGGGGGGTAAAGTGTGCACTGAATCTGTTTTATATGCACACATGTACATATCTCTCTTGTACATGTCTCTCTTGTTTAATTCATTTTCATGTATACATTTTTGTGATAAAATGCTTTATTGTTTCACAAGATTTACAGGACCACAGTGATGCCAGAAAAATTCCTAGCAGCCAGTGGGATCAAGGCATTAAACCACTCTGGGCAGAGCAAGACATTAAATCACTCTGGACAGACCACAAGTCCATCACAATGCAGACAGACACACAGAGATACAAAAGCATACACACACAGACACACACACATATTACATGTACATCTATGGGCAATTTGCAGAATGCCAACTCATCTGCTGCATATCTGTTGGTGCTGGAAGAAAACTGGAGCACTTATAGAAAACTGGAGCTCTCACAGAAAACCCATGCAGACTGAGGAGGAACACACAGATTCAATGTGTGCATACCGCATGCCCTAATTCAGCCATAACTGCTTTTGCTTCAAGTAATTTTCAGGTAATTAACAAATACTCTGCAAGGTGATCACATATTTTCTTGTCTTTGTAGAAAACATCTCCTTTTTCTATGTGCAAGATAGATTTTTTCCTTCCCTTTTTCAGTTTTGGAAGTAGTTAGGCTGTGTTAAACTACTCTTTCCCTTCTGTTTTGAAGGTATCATTTATTCATATTATTTGGGAGCTTTGCATAAATAGTGCAGTGGTGCAGTGGTTAATGTTGTCACCTCACAGCAAGAGGTTCTTTGGTGCAATTCTCAGCTGGGGTGTCTTTTGTGCAGAGTATGCATGTCCTTCCTGCATTTGTATAGGTTTCCTCCAGGAACTCTGGTTCTCTCTCACATAACAAAGACATGAACCTGGAGTGATTCTCCCTGGGCCTTTGTTGAAAATAGGCTCTGTCGTAGGTGGACTTTCCTGGTCAGCAAATGTTAAATAAATGAGACTTCTGTGTTTTTCTTCATATGTAGTCCAAAAAGTAGCATAATTCATAAAGGGAAATCATGTTACACATACCTGTCTATTTGAATGTGAGTTGTATTGCAAGTGTATAGGTTTATAGGAGGTATTATCCAACAGTATGTACATAGATGTACAGTATACAATGTGATAGTATTGCACTGCTCTTTGACGTAGTCATAGTGTTCATCTGCCTCTGTAACATGTACTTTTTTATAAGAAAGCTGCTGCCATGGTGCTCACTACTGCATGTGTCACAGAGGTGGTCTAAGATGGTGACACTTCCATGCCCAGTGATTATTAATCATGGCCAGTGGCAATTCTTTGACATACTCACCTTGCAGGCCCTAAATGATGGACCTGCATATTTTGTGTACATTTTAATATTCATATTTTGCCTTAGGATTATTCCTATTAGAAGCAGATATGTATTGTCACTACACCAGGGGTTGTACCATTTGTGGCTGTACACAGGTGTCCGTGTGCATGAAACCTTGTTACATTATTTCTCACTGTGGCTTGCTTTAACAATTTACATAAATTTGTTTTTATTTATTTATTTTTTTATTATTATTTCATGCAGCTGATATTGCTTAAATGGCTGTCCTATGGCTCCTAGATCTACCATTCCTTTGGAAATATTTTTTCACTTTTACTGGAACAGAAATAGCTTAAAACCACAATGTAATGTTTTTGGGGAGTTTCTCTCTTCCATAATGTTGTGCAACTATGAAACTGATATAAGCAAAAGCAGTGGATAGTGGGGGCTTGTTCTCATGTGGTTCAATCTGTGTCATAACAATGAATGACAAAGGCAAAATTAAATAAGCTAAGGTCTTGGAAGTGATTTCCATGTGACTCAGATCCAGACCTTCAGTTTGGAAGCTGTTCTGTCATGTTGCCACATCAGAATGTTGTGTTATAAATTAGGTGGTGGCAGCCTGCACCTGCTCTCCAATGACCATGGAAGAAGCTTAAACTCCATCTATTTGCCATTACTGAAATGAGAATTTAGCCACTAACTGTCACTGCATAATTGCTTGTTATAGGTGTACCATTCCATAATATGGGTGAAACCTCACTGGCATGGATTTCATGAACTGCAAAGGACTTTGGAATGTGTTAGATCACAGCCCAGCTCTACACAATTGTGAACATTTTTTATGAATCCTAACCATTGTTTATAATGTTATTCATGTACACCAGCAGTATTATTTTTATTTATTTATTTATTTATTTATTTTGCCCAAGCACTATATTTTTTGGGAGGACAGGGGTTACTTTCAAGAGGTTGAACTGTATCTTTAATACAAATGGTCAAAAGCAAGTGATCTAATCACAACTGATGGAATGATATTTTGCAGTGTATCTTACCAGTTATAACTCTTATAGTGAGGAAAGTTTATGATTTTTAATCAATTAGTTTTCTTATCAATTTAGAAATAATATTGAAGTTTGCTTTATCAAAGTGTGCTGTACTGTGAAAGCTGGTGGTGCACTTCCAGTGTGTTTCTTCCTGTTGTATGTTTGAAGACTTTAAGTGATATACTTGGAAATGGAAAAACTTAAGTACAATAACAGAAAATACATGCTAATTCCAAAACTGTTATATTTAAAATCTAAATGAAAACTCCTGCCAAGCTGGAACTTCCAGTGAATGACCTCTCAAACCTCTTGACTCAGAGGCACATGGCATATATGCAAATGACTCTTATGAACACCAGGTGTTTCGGAGAATTCCCACTTTTGTGAGATATAGTGACCTTGGAGTTAGAATATATAAGAAGCAGAAATATAGGGGTGCAGAACCCCCATTACAGAGATTCATGCAGGCTTGCACTCTTGCAAAACAAAAAATCAAGTTTCACATTTTATTGCTACTTGAAGATGATTGTGCTTTTTTTTTCCAGAGTTCCAGTGACTTCTGATATCAAATCTTGAATTTCTGATATCTTGCCATTTAGTTGCAATATGGCAGGTAGCAAATGTATAGCACTGTGGTATTGGTATTATAACTTCATTACAGGGCTATTTTACTGGCTGAAATTCATAGAAAAATGTCCACCAGCAGACACATATAAATGAAGGGTACCGATTAAGTGACAAATGAGTACACTGAATATGATTTAATTTTTACAGTCTCTTGAATAATTTCATGCTAAGCAATTTTTTCAAAGTCTTTTGATTAACTCATCCACTGCATATTAAAGGTTGGCCATGTACATCTTTTTGTTCTGGAATGCTATTTGGTTGGGAGGGAGTAATGGAGGTAGTGGTTAGTGGTAGGTTGACAGGAAACAGGAAGTGAGGTATGCTGCTTTATTAGTTAAAGGGGACTGTAGTATTTAAGGGAGTGGGAGTGAATAGTCAATCTCTTCAGTATGGGTCTAGTTTGCAGATAGCAAAACTTCACATGTCCAAGTGAATAACATCCAAG
>NC_056746.1:133490593-133543093 GCF_019279795.1 Protopterus annectens
TGAGAGGGTGAACCTATCTGGAAATACACTACCCCATACTCTGTTTTGAGATTCCAGATGCCTTGGCATTGTTGGCCCCCAGTACAGTGCTGCACGGTTCCATCATATGCCTGCAACCCTAGGCTCCACCATAGTAATTTGGGATGTGGCTGGCTGATTCCATGCAGCCATAGATTCTCCTCAGACTCCTCCTGCATTCTATTGCCAATACTTAGAACAAGTGCCTTCCTATCATGGTAAAGTTTCATCATGTTAACATGGTACAATTTGTGCCCCTGCCTCCTGCCTAACAGTTCTACCATGTAGTTTACATCACTGACCTTTCCTACCACCATGTAGGGTCCCTCCCAAGCTGCCTGCAGCTTGTTGTGTCTGACAGGAATGATAACTATTACCTGCTGCCCTACAGCATGCTCTCTAGCTTGAGAATTCCTGTCATACCAGACTTTTTTCTGCTTTTAGGCTTCTGCCAGGTTCTCCTGGGCCAAGCCAGTGAGTTCCATGAGCCTTGTCTTGAGGTTTAGGACATATGCCACAACAGACTCCTTGTGGGATTCACACTCATCCTCCCACTCATCTCGAATTAAATCTAGAGGTCCCTTCACTTTATTCACATACAGCAACTCAAAGGGTGAAAAACTTGTGGATTCCTGGGGCACCTTTCTGTAAGCAAATAACAGATGGGGCAATATTTGTCCCACTCCCTCTTGAAGTGGTCTGCAAATGCCTGTAGCATCATCTTGAGTGTAGAGTTCAACCTGTCAACAAGACCATTAGTCTGGGAATGGTAGAGGTGGTCTTTAGGTGCTTCACCCCACAGTACTTCCACAGACAAACTGCTACTAAACCAGCACAGCTCCTGATGCCAAACAGCAGGACTAAACACCTCCCAAACACACGTATGCTTGTTTTGGAAGTCAAAAGCAAAAGCAATGAGCTGCTACTAAGCCAACACAGTTCCTAATTCCAAGCAGCAGAACTAAACACCTCCAATAAGCACAGTCAGAGAGGTGAAACTCATCAAACATAAACACAGCCAGATAGCCAAACTCACTGAGGCAGGTCTTTTTAAAATTCCAAAGGGATAAGCAAACAAGATGCCAATAAACAAACAACTTCAATTTTATTAAGCACCATGATACTGCTTTTCATCGGCGCCCAGCACCAACTTCTTCAGACTCTGAAAAATAACAACTCACACTTCAGTGCTGCTACATTTAAAGCCATTGCAAGCAAAGTCTATTACAAAACACACCCTCCAATTACCTTAAAGGAACAGGCACAAGTAGCTTCAATCTGACTAAAATGTTCCTATCCCATAAACACACAATATAAAAGGTTGTATGTGATATAAAATATACAACTGTAAAACTAATACTGTTCCTTACATAGCACTTAAATAATGCAATCGACAGTTAATAATATTATAAAAACACACTTTGGAAAGATGATGCATGGGAGGTATAACATCGGGTGTGATTTGGACAGAGGACCGGCTGAGTGATCTTGATATATATATATATATATATATATATATATATATATATATATATATATATATATATATATATATATTTTATACCATGTCTGGTAGATGGAATGTCTTTTTATCAACATTTGAAACATGATGGCATGTTTTTTTTTTTTTGTTTTTTTTTTATTTTAATGTGTCAGTATTATTGTGCATATTTGGTTCAAAGTAAGTGTGTTTTTATAATATTATTAACTGTCGACCTTTTGGCACTGCTCACAGGTCCTGCAGTACTTTACTACATTTCTGGAAATCCCAGGCCAATAAATGTTCTGCATAATATGTCTCTTTGTATGTTTTATGCCCATATGATCTGCAAAGTGAATGTCTTGAGCTATGGCTAGAAGTGCCAGATCGTAGGTTCTGGGCACTGCCAACTGCTGTATTCTCTCACCCTCTAGCTGTCCCTCAGGGGTCCACTCTCTATACAGTAACCCTTTGTCCCAGTATACATATTCTCCCTTCCTTTGAGAATCAGGTGCCTCACTAGCTACCTCCCTCAGGCCTTGTAATGTAGGGTCTGAGAGCTGAGCCTCTCTCAACTCTCCCTTTACAACCCTTCCCAGCTCCCCTTCCACAGGAAGTCTGGTATCCTCTGACAGCTGTGCTTATTGTCACACTGGGTACTACTACTCACCTCTGCCCTTGCAGTCACTCTTTCCAAGGGAACATCACTACCCGCAAGCAGCTGTGGCTCACCTTCAGTGTCACTGCTACGGGGTAGTTCCCTCCCTGAAGTAACCACATCACCAGTCCTGACTGCAAGTGTGTGATCTGTCTGGGTCTCCCCAGGCTACCATACCCATATGCTTGTCTCCAAGCTTGACTGTGTGTAACTGCATGCACACAGGGTACTGCATTATCAAAATCATTCCCTATCAGAACATCTGCAAGGATATCTTCAAACACACCTACTTGCTGGCTTCCTTTTCCAATCTCCCAGTCAAGGTGAACACTAGCCAAAGGTATTTGGAATGGGGTCCCTGCTAAAGCTCTGACTGGAGTAGGTTTCTCCATCTTACTCGAGATCCCCAGTAAGACTCCCCACTGGCACAACTATAGGGTTAATATCTCAGCTGAGGGGCCAAGCCAAGACCTCCAGCACTTTCTCTGTCCAACCAGTGCTTTGTGTCCCTGCCCAAGTAGCTGACACACACAGTTTGAGATTTGATTTATACACACACCCACACACACACACACACACACACACACACACACACACACACACACACACACACACACACAAACAAACACACATGCAGAAGGTTGGCACAGGTTTACTAGCTATGCCCCATTGCCCAGCCTGTATGGTAGTTTCCAAAGCCACCAACCCCTACTTATCAGCTACAATAAGGCCCTTATAAAGGGTGCCCAGTCCTACTGTGTAATGTTACTATTATCGAAATGGTAGTTTTGACCAAGCACCTAGCTATTTAGGAGTGGTTTGTACAGTGTTACCAAATAGATATGCAAGTACTCTAAGAGCTTAAATATGTCTCACAAATATCAGCTACAAAGTTAGGTTTAAATATATTTAATAAGTAATAATAAAAGAGCAAGACAATACTCAGTAAATCCAACACAGTTACTTCAGAGTTCAAAATTACAAGACATATTTTAAGACAACATTGCAGGACAGTCTCAAATAAATACAGAAAACATCTAAACTAATATTTATTATATTCCTATCTATATTTAAAAGAGATACTATGCCCTAAGAACTTACTTACAAAGAAAGGCAAATGCAGATGAGTGGAGGTTCTTGCTAGGTCCAAAGCAAAATACAAAATGCACAGTCTCTCTCTGAGAGAGTTGTTAAATTAATATCAAACATTACTGCTGGACCAGCTTGGATGACATCACTCTTTGTCACCTGACTTCAGTTCCCAGACTAAACAGAAACTTAATAGAATTTAGCAGCTCTCTGTGAGAATACATAGCCTTCAGATGTTTGTACCTGCTAGAAGACATAAAACAATTAAACACTTACAAAACAATGCATAAGGCACCCTAGTTCTAGACATCCTGTCTCCTTGCTGCATTGAAATTGAGAGATATCTCTTGTTTATGGCTCAGCTATAAAGTAACTTAACCTCAACTATTCTTAAGTTTTGCAAGTTAATCTTCTATGTTCCAGCATGGTATACTGTGGTTACATTTTAGCTCAGTACATAACATACACTTCTGTATAAATAATATCCATATTTACAAATGACATAGAATTATTTACAAAATTCCAGATAGCTGGGTTGGCAATATTTCCTTCTGTCACACTACTATATAAGTCATATCAATATTCACAAATGACATAGTATTATTTACAAAATTCCAGATAGCTGGGCTGGCAGTATTTTCCCTATGTCATAGGGAAAATGATCATTAAAGTGAGGTGGTCAGCAGAGACTTGATGGAGGTGTGGACTGGCACGTCCAATGTATGCTGGGAGTTTAATGCGGGTAGGGGGAGTATATGCAGGTGTGGTTCAATCTTGATCACAATGTTAATGTTGACACTCCAAGCTTCACTGCTGGATAGGAAAATCATGTTGCCTTGTGCTGACAGGAGGGCAATAAGTAGCTGGTAGTGGGAGAGAGTACTCTGAAGAGAGGGGACACATTTAGGGTCAGTGGGGTCAAGCTCCATTTTGCAGAGGCTCTGGATGACTGAACATGTCACTCATCTGTCAAAGTTGTGAAACTGGATCTTTATTTAGTGGGGTACACTGGCAGTTGTGTTGTAAAGGAACTGATCACAGGGTTTAGTCAGGGGTTCCCTAGAAAGTCAATGGTTGGTGGGGTAGGCATGATAATGATAATCTTAAATCAGTAAATGGGAAAGAGGCCATTGTTTTGTGCTTCTGGTACAAAGAAGTCCAAGCCAGATGAGTTCTGGGTCCATTTAAATGGAATCCATTTCCAGATTGCCAGACTTTGCCACTAGCGTTTGTGTCCATGAAGCATCAAGGGGAGTCTCATTTAATTAATCACCGATGCTATTCAGAAGGTACATCTCTGAATGACTTAATTGATAACAGAATGCAAAAGAGCAATATGCATTGCTGGAGGATGCTTTCATATTTATCCTCTTGTTTCTGGATCACTGGGTGGTGAAGATCCAGACTGAGTCAACATTATGGCTGTTGCATATTAGAGCAGAAAATTTGCCAGTGTTAGGGATGAGTTTATTGGGTAGTTTTTATTCATACAAAACTATGCTCATGAGTTACTCAGTAGCACTCTCCAATTTTTAGAAATGTACTTCATCTCTGCATTGTATCTGGGAGTAGAGAGTGACAGTGTCCAAGGTGGTACATTAGCTTGACAATTTTTTGCTGGTAAGGAACAGAAAGGAGGATATGTAGGAGCTCATACAGGCCTTTGTACACTTGTGTGAGGCTCCTTAACATTTGTGTTTGTCTTCCTGAGGGCAAACTGATCAAGTTCAGGGAAAATAATGACAAGGTTTTTGTTAAGACAAAAGTGAGAGTCATGGAGGTGATAGATTTGTTCATATTCACTTCACTCCACTACACACCCCCATTTCCACCCACCCCACATATCATTTTCTTTATACTCATCCCTTCTTACAAACCCCTCCTCCAATCTCCACCCCTTACTACTCCTGGTAAAACTCTCACCTGCCTCTCACCTCCCTCTTTCATCAAAATTTTTGACTCTAGCTATTCCTTTTTCACTCCCCTTACCAGAATCTTCCTCCCTATATCTTTTCCCATCACCTTTCTTTAAGACTTTAATGTTCTCGTTTGTCTTATTCAACTGACTCTCCTCCTAACATGCCTTTCTCAATCCAGACCTTTCTCTTCTTGCCTCCCTTTCTCCTTCTTTACACTCTTACCTCTTATAACTCCCACTTAATACCTACATATTTTTCCCTACAAGCACCAAGGCAAATACTTCCACTCATCCTCTGCAATCCTTCCCTATCTGCCCATCTATTCCTCCTGTAAATACTCACCTCCCTAAAATCACCATACCTCCTTTCCCTACCAACTATTTCAAAGAAAAAACAAAGTACCTTCTATATAAACAATACCTCCTCCCAAAGTCTCTTCTTCAATAGGTTCATAGGTAGGTACTAGGCTATTGGCCCTAGGGCCTATATAAGCCTAGCCAAAAAGGTACCCTGGCTTTTGCCACCCAAGAAAATTATTTTCCTGTGCCCCTGTCGAGCAGAGCCACAGAGGTGATCCTCGGGGTGAATTTCCTATTTCCCATCCAATCATCAAGATTTTTCTTGAAGAGTGCTAATGAGGAGCTTTGTTTGATATAGATAGGTAGTTTGTTCCAGAGTATGGGAAGTCTCTGGGACAGGAATCTATCCCTCCAGCATGTTCTATTTATTGTGGTGACAAAGTTTAGGTCCCTAGAGCATGTAGCTTGGAGGGATTGGGATTTCTTTAAGTGGAGCATGTCCAGCAGTTCTGGGTTTGACATAGCTTTGTATGTTAGGCAGAGATTGCTTCTGAGTAGGCGATATGCGACGGAGTAAAGCTGGAGTTTTTTGAGACTGTCTGCATAGGGCATCTGTTTGAAGCCAGTAATCCTCTTTGTGAGGTATTTCTGTGGCCTTTCCAGTTATTGTAGATGTCTTGTGAGGTACATGCCAAAAGGGCGTTGTACTCTATAATGGGTCTAATGAGTGACGAGTAGAGGGGAACAATGACCTCTTTTTTCCTGGATGAGAAATCTTTTATGATGAGGTGTGCCATGTAGAAGGATTTCCTGACTACTGTAGCGCAAAGGAGAGACTACTGTCCACCTGTGTCCCAAGGTCTCTTATCACACTTTTGCTGTTAAGTAGACTACCATCAATGTGGTAGCTCATGAGTACAGAGTTTTTACCAAAGGGGATGACAATGCACTTTTTGGCACTGAGCTTGAGGCCATGGCTTTGACACCAGGCATCTGTCTCAGTGAGGCCCTTTTGTAGGATGCCCACATCATTAGGGGTTTCAATTATGGCTCCTAGTTTGCAGTCATCTTTGAACTTCATTAGCCAAAGACCTTCTGTGTGTGTTAGTCTGTACTTCAGAAAAGTAGATACCAAACAAGAGAGGACCCAGGACTGAACCCTGTGGTACTCCACTTTTCACTGGTCTGAAGTCAGAGTTAGAGTCTGCTACTTTCACAGTGTGGGTTCTGTCAGTGAGCCAGTTGGCAACCCATCTTTGGATTTCTACCTAGTTTAGTGAGTTTATCTATAATTCCAGAGTGGGCGATGGTGTCAAAAGCCTTGGCGAGATCTAGATAGGCTGTGTGAACCACCTTAACCTCATCTATGGCTTTGGTGACTGCTTCAAAGAAATCTATCAGGTTTAGGAGACATGATTTGCCTTTTACAAACCTGAATTGGGTGGGGTCCAGAGTTTGGGGATTACCAATATCTTTGTTTATAAGATCCATGATGATACATTCCATGGCCTTGCAGACCAGGCTCATTAGGCTAATGGGGCAGTAGTTCCCGGTATTTATGGTGGCTCCCCCTTTGTGGAGTGGGATAACTGCCACTGTGCACCATTCAATGGGCACAAAGCCTGAGGTGAGGCTATGACTGAACATGGCACTTAGGTGGAGTGCCAGTTCATTCTGCAGTTCATGTAGAACACAGCCTGGGATGTTCTCAGGTCCTATGGATGCTGTGTTCTTGGCTTTGGATACTGTTCTTTTTACATGTTCAGCCGTGATTACAGGAACATTGGATTCTTCTGATATAGAGATGGGCCCTTCATGCAAACCCAGGTCCCAACCCTCCCTCTCCACCTAATAATGTTAGGTTTTCAAACATAGCCAGCACTACTCCTACAAAAAAAGCAGGTATCATTTTACTCCTTAAATCTTAGGACTATCCTAAACAAAATTAGTGAATTCCATGCCTGGATGGCTAACCACACCCCTGATATAGTTACCATGACTGAAACCTGGCTAAAACTGCAGAACCATGACAGTGATATCCTCCCTCAGGATACCATATACTTAGACTAGACAGACAAAAGAAAAACGGTGGCGGAGTTACCATTGTGCATTTTATTCATTTTACTCCCTCTAGTCTGAACAAACCCAGTCCCTCCTTTTCACCCTCTGAACTCCTGATAGCTAGCTTTAAACTTAACAGCTATACCACTATCACAGTTGCAGCTATCTATATTCCATGGAGACAACATTACTCTTCTAGAAGACATTCGCTCTTATCTTTCTCAAAACATTCATAATAAAACCATCTCTTTGGGGATGTAAATATTAACTGGCTTACTCTTCAGGCTCCTAACACTACTTCATCCATAAACTTATATGGTTTTGTACAACTAATCTCAATACCCACTCATAAAAACAAATCACATCTCCCAGCTCTCTCTTAGACTGGATTTTAGTCTCTGATCCCCATAAATACAATGATCCTGAGACTCAACCTGACTCTCTAAGCAATCACTCCCCAGTAAAAGTTCTCAGACTCACTTCTAACTTCACTTGGCCTCACAGATCTATAACCTGTCACAAACTTTCCACATTTTGTCCAGGGACCTTTAATGCCCATCTCTAGAATAAACTAGAAACACCTAACCCAACTCCCACCAAATGAAGCTGTCCACTCATTCAGCTCTACCCTTCTTGACATCCTTAACTCACTTGCCCCTCTCCACATTGTCTGGACTAAATTTAATATATCCCCTTGGTTAACCAATGCTACTGCACCTTAATGAAAACCAGTGACAGGACATGGAAAATGTGGGTGAAAACAAAGCTTCCTACCCATCTACAAAAATATAAAGAACTTAGAAACCTGGCCAAAATACACATTAACAAAGACAAAAAGGACTTGTATGTTAACCCCCCAACCACCCAAAGATCCAATCGCAAAAAATTCTGGAACTCTGTAAATCAAATTTTGCATCCCAGTAACCCTTCTTCTCCCAGCCCCTACCCAAACAACACACCTGAAGAAACAGCTGCCATATTCAATACCCATTTTATTGAATCTATATCAAAGATGATAAACTCCTTCCCCTCTTCTATCAATACTAATAACTCTTCCATCCTCTCCTACACTGAATTATTCTAACACTTTCTCTCTTAATACTGTACCTACTAGTTATATTAAATCCTTACTCTCTAAACAGAAACTCTGCTCTTCTTCTGCTGAGAATCTGCCTCCCTATTTCCTGCAGGTAGCAGCAGAATCCCTAGCTATCCCTGTACCTATCTTAATAAATCACTCCATCTCAGAATCTAAAGTCCCTTCTAGCTAGAAAGAATTCTACACCTTACCTACACATAAAGGAGGTAACTCCACTGGCATCTCAAATTTCAGACCCATCACAATCCTCTCACCTATCTCAAAAACATTGGAAGAATGCATACATAAGCAAGTCATGCAATGTCTACATCAGGAAAACTCGTTTGCACCAACCCAGCATGGATTCTGCCCCAAGCACAGTACCTTAACTGCCCGAATTTCCTTCACTAATACTATTTCTCTAGCTGGAGACAACAAACTTGTCTCTTGTCTATTCCTTGACCTCTCTAAAGCCTTTGATACTGTCTCCCATTCTCTTCTAGTAACCAAATTGACTAACCTTAATTTCTTTACTTCTACTGTTACCTGGTTTTTCAGCTACCTCACTGACCAACAACAATCTGTGAAATGGCTCTCAGCTCTCTCCCCATCTCTCCCAGTGAAAATGGGTGTCCCCCAAGGATCTATCCTTGGCCCATTACTTTTCAATATATTCACAAATCTACTCTATACATCTTGCCCCCAATCATTTCTTATACAATATGCAGATGACTGATTCTACAGTCATCACCATCGCTGACACTCCCTCAGACGTTATAGCTACTACGCGGGCATTTTTTAACTCTGTTGAAAGCTGGCTCTGTGACAACCAGCTAATTCTGAACCTTAAGAAAGCTAAACTCTTACTCTTTCTTCCCAAAAACTTCTCCCATCTTAAATCAGCTTTTTCTATACTGTCACTCAGTAACACTTCCATCAATACTGGACTCAGTATGAAACTTCTAGGAGTAACAGAAGATGATCAACTTAAATTTGATTTAGACTTGAATAACACAAAGACACACTTTAAACTTGAACTTCTGTACCGAAACAAAAGGTTTCTAACAAATAAAGCTAGTAACTTTCTCTTATGCGTACCTTCTACCTAGCCTATTATATAGCTGTCAAATTCTCACTAATCTTAACTCTACACTCCTAGCTAAATGTGAATCAACCTACAACAATGTTTTTAGATTTGCTGCACACCAAACTTATAAATCTCATCATTGTCACTCACTAAGACACTTAGACCAGTTGGAACTACCCCCCAGCTCCTTCTCTCTCACCTACAGATAATTCACTCAGTTCTATACCTGCAGTCCTTATGTCCTAGCCTATCCCCTCTCATCTACCAATATTGCCCCACTAGCTCTCTATGTAGCTCTGACCAAAACCTGCTACAAATATATAAACCTAAGACCAAAACTGGATGCAACCTATGCAGCTACAATCCTACCATATCATGGAACAAACTCCCGTTAGAAATCAGGTCCCTCAAACACCCTAATCAGTTCAAAAATACCAGAAAATACCTAAAAACCCACTGGTCCTGCCACTGTACCCATCCTCCTTAAATCACCAGCTTCTCTTGTAGACCCTTACCTTACTCATTCTGTAGGATCTCTTTTGCCACCTCATCTGACTTCTTGTGTCTTTCGGCTTTTCCCGGTTAGGGGTCGCCACAGCGGAACTCCGGTCCGCTAATGATTGGTAGTTGATTTTTACATGCCGAGTTACCAGCCCTGACGCACAACCTTCAACGAAGGTACCGCCACCTCATCTGACTAAGAATCTAAAATTTCAGTCTTATTAGTTATAACCTCTATAAGATATTTCTCTCTTCTTATCCATCTTTCATCTCCTCCATTGATTTCTTATATTTTTGACTGACAACAAATATTTTTTTTGAATCATTGCCGTATTATCAGTGTTTTTGTACCTGTGTTTTTCTTTAATTCTGTGCTTACAGTGTATAACACTAGAGCTGTGACCTTCTACTTCTGATAACTATACATACACTGCATCTCTGCATTGTAAAATACTGATGCTTGTAATCTATTTTGATCTATTTTTATTTTTATTTCTGTATTATTTCTGTATAACAAATAGTATTACTGTGGAGTTTTTTCCCCGGGCCTCCACTGAAAAAGGGCTACACAGCTCAGTCGGACAAACCCGGTCAACAAAAGTAAAATAAATAAATAAATAAATAGTAAAATAAAAATATTATCAAACTTTGTTTTCAGAGCTGTGGACCTTGTCAGAGTCTATACCAGATCTCTGGTGAACCTCTTCAGGGGCAAGAAAATGACGCATCACTTGGTTGGGATGCCTACGATGGTAAGAGAGGCTTTGATGATATGAAATTGTTTTTAGTGGATTTCAACAAGGTAGCCATGTGGCAGAAATATTGTTTCTCATTCAATGATTTACAGCTATATATGGACACAGGTTGGTAATTGGGCATGAGGGCTCCATAATGAAATGCTGGCACTTGAAATGCCGACTGCCAACAAGCCAAAAAAAAAAAGACCGAAAACCCAGGAAATGAGCAGGTCACGAACATTGCTTTTCTCCTTTAAATGTCTTTTTTGCAGGGAGCAATCCTCCCTGCACCCCCAAATGTGTGGGGACCCCCAGATCTTATATATACTAACTCTGAAATTGCCATACCTCTGAGAAAAGGAAATATTCAAAGAAATGGCCATCCTGGACTTGTTATATACAAGTCTGTTGTTTCAGCTATTCAGTCTCCATGTTTCATGACACATTCTAGTGGTAACATAATTTCAAATGGAGGGTCTATATTATAATATCGACATCTTAAAATGTCGAATCTCATATGTTCGACACAAAAATGTCGAACTCCAAGGTTCCCGAATGGCCAAATCACCAATTTCTTTCTAACGGAAAGAAATCGGTTGGCCAAACACCAACGCCACACAAAAACAAACATATTTAAGTGGGGGGCTTTGCCCCCACACCCCCAACACCCCCCCAGCTAAATATTCTAACTACGAGACTGCACTACAGTCAGGGAAAGGCAGGTGTAACAGAACGGCCAACAGATTTATTTCCATTGGAAAAAAATCAGTGATTTGGCCTTTTGAGAAACTTGGAGTTCAACATTTTCGAGTCAAACAAGTGAGATTCGACATTTTAAGATGTCGATATTATAATATAGACCCCAAATAGAGGCATGAGGTCATACTTTAAAGAAAATTGGTTTGCCTTATAGTGGCATTCGTGCTGATGTGAGGTAAGGAAAGACATTGCATTTCTAGATTTAATGTCAGCTTGACTAGCCATGGTTGTGTGGAAGGGGGAGTTGACTAATAAGAAGGTTGTTTTATATTCAGATAATGAGGCAGTAGTAAAAGGTTTGGTTAAGAGGTCAGCAAAGAGTGAAACATTATTGATAAAGACCATGGATCCACATTTTCTGGGAATTAATAATCCTTCTTCTGTAAAGCACACTTAGGGGAGTCTAAATGGCATGGATGATAGTTTGTCCTATTTTCAGTTTTGTAGGTTTTGAGCACTGGCCTCCAACCAGAGGAGCTTCCAGCAGCAGGTCTGGAGAAGGACAGGGAGATTGGAAGCTATAGCTAAATGGTTGGTCCAGTAATCTTGGTCTGAATCCTCCATTGATACAGGTTAGCTTTGTCATCTTTCAGGGAATTTGTAGCTAAGCTGCCTTTTCAGGATATGAAATGGTCATGTACCCTGGTCTTAAATATGTAGTGTTAGAATGGAGAAATGGTGCAACTTGGAGACTGATGGGAGTGCATTTGGTGGCATTAGGGGTGTTTACCAGATCTGTGGATGCTGTTGATGTGACTAAGCATTGGAAGATTGCTAAGATGTTAAAAGGGTTGGAGAGAGTTATAAGTCCTGCAGTAGACAGCAGGATGCCTAGCATCAAACATACATTGAAGCTAGTTTTGGAAAATTTGCATCTAGCTCCAGAAAGATGTATGCATTAACAGCATCATTGCTGGCATGCCTATATCACGGTTTATTTAGGATAAGTGAGGTTTTAGCCAACTTAAGGTGAGTGGATTGTCCATGTTTGGCTTGCAAATTCCAAAATTGATCAAGTAGTTAGGGAATAGCAAGTGATTTTACAGAACAGTGTTAAACTGTTGGTACGTGCATTGGAGAGGTTTGACTTGTTTAAGCGAATTAGCAGGGTTGTTCCCCTAGACAGGTATTTTTTCTTTATGGATGATAGGCTGGTGTTGCTAAATCATCCTAATGTGGTTTTAAAATGAACAATGTTTTGCCACTATACAGTTTGGGGTTAATATTCTTTGCACCACTTTCATATAGGTAAAATATCTGATTTGCCTAATAAGTGTATGTCTAATGAGTTCATTGAAGAAAAGGCACATAAAGTCTACTTAAGTTGAGAGAAAGTTTTTTGAATGTTGTTAACATGCATTTTCTTTATTTTTTGTAGAACCAAGAAAGATAATGATTGTTGGTTACTTCTTTTTGTTTTGGGCAGTTATGTGAGCCTCCATCAGACCTGGCAGAAGGTTTTTAGGTCTTGATGCAACAGTATGGGATGTGACCTAGAAAGGTGTCCAAGGTATGTTATGGACAGAGCAATTACTGTGTGTAGACTCTTTGTGAGATGCAGTTAATGTTAAGATTATTTTGATTCAATGGGGGGTGTAATGATATTAACACAGTTCCAAAGAGGAAGATGTTATCTTCCATCACTAAGGATTTATTTGTAGTGCATCTAAAATTTCCAGGAGCCTTGGTGGTCTGGTCATCTTTTGTACTGGAAGGTTTTTTGAGAGGTGCCGTCAATAATTTTGCTAATGAGGGAATGAGATATTTTAACAATCAGGGGGTAGCCAGGGCAGTGTCATCTCATGATTCTTTGGTGGCAGAGCACTAGGATTTTGCTGATAAGGGTAGTATTTTTTCAGGCAAGATGGTATCCATCTTAGTGATATTAGTTTGGAACTTTTTAATGTGCATTTGTCTTTGTTTCTGAAAGAGGTGACTGGTGGATGATTAGTGGGAGACCAGTGGAGGAAATTCATGGGGGAAAGAAAAGGGGAGAAGCAGGCTGCTGCACAACCTGGTGAGCAGTTTATGGTCTGGAAATTGATTCCCCTCCCCCATTTCCTATGAGAGGTTTGAGGATGAGAAGCAGGGGTGAGCAGTGAGGAACACTCTTGTGGAAACCCTACTGTGTGTTCTAATATGAGAGAGAGAGAGAGAGAGAGAGAGAGAGAGAGGTCTACAATGCAACTCTCATAGAGTTAGTGGTATGAAAGATTGCAAGGGTCATAAGTTGTATTTATTTTTTTGACGTATTCATGCACGTAAACTAATTTATCTCATATTACAGACTTTCTGTGGGTGAGCAGTCTGGAAATAATTCACAGCCATGTTTGAGTTCTAAATCTGCATGTAGTTTCTACACAACTTTTCATCCTTTGAACTATGTGCATGTTAATGTAATATGGTCTGTCGATAAACCTTGGTCAGATGGCTATGATGGTGTGGTTATTTGTGTTTTCATGAGTATAAGGGCAGGGGTTACTGAACAATCTGTATTGTTTTACATGTCCCAAAAACTACATGGAGATTCAATAAACTCCATGTAAGCTTCGACGTCTTTGCATGCTGTGCAGCGGCACATTGTCATGCTGTGCACCATGCTTAAATGTAAACACGCATGGTTTCGTGGCTAGCAACAGTGCTGCTGGCCCTGGCCAGAAAACTGTGTACAGTAACATAGACAGCAGCAGACATGTAGACCTATTTACCTACAAGCAAAATCTGAGGGATTACAAGCAATGCCACAATGATCCCCAGGGTTAATAATATAGCAATGTATATGGTCCAAACACATTACGGGACAGTGTTTACAGTGCAGACTATTGTGGAATCCCATTTCAGGCATTCTGTACAAACGTTTTGTAAATGATTCATAATTGTACATGGACTGCCATTTAAAATAAACAGTCAGGGAAAGTGTGTGTGTTGAATACGGACACACAGATGAATGAACACAGGGAAAGTGAATAGGTGAAATATCTTAATGTACAGCACAGGAGGACATGTAAATAAAGACAGTTACAGCAGAAACACTAATAACATATCAACATTATACAGTACAGACTGAACAGTAAAAAATGTATATCATGTGACTGTCACACAAGATGACAACAATGGAGAAGTCTTTGTGATATGAGCATCCTGATGTACAATGGAGAGGACATCTATCAGGGATGTCATATGCAACAGAGGCTAACTGAATATTGTGAAGCTGTGCAAAATTAGTTGTCTGAATATGGCTGTAATGTCAGGAGAGGTCTTCACCAAGGGGGACACATAGTTACAGGCTCATGGACAACAGTAAACAGAAGCACACACAATCAAAGACAATATCAGAATAATACCACCAGTAATCCCATGTCTCTGACATAACATATGTGATTGTCAGTGATCATAAATGGTTCTGTACAAACACACTTGTACAACTATTATGAGATGTCAGCAATCTATGAGGGCAATCAAGCACAATGTCCCAACACTGTAATATGTGTTGGAGGTGTTAGGAGGCACACTGCTATACTAGTATGTGACATTATGAACAATGAAGGCTATATGACAGGTGTGCATGGCATATATATGGCACAATCCACACTGTTATGAATGTAACCAATGCTATCAATGCTGTCAAACAGCTATGTATGTACTGTGTGCATCACCAGAACAGATATCACATATGCATCTGGTATAACACATTGATGAGTGCTCTGTACCATCAGACAGTAATGTTTATGCAATAAAAAGAATACCTAGGCGTGGCCAATAAGATGTATGGGAGCTCACTTTGACAAAGGTGTACACTTGAGTTTTGCATCCCTGGAAGATGTGTAGGGAAGTGCATGAAGAAGGATGCACTGTACTCAGTTATTGGTGTAATGAATGCTGTGAACTATGGAGGTATTATAGCATTTGATGTGGATGTCCTGCATATACTCAGGAGTTGTGTTACATACAAGGGAATTGTCACCACTGTGGGCACATGCTGGTAGACATCTCGCATACCATCTACCTCAGTACACAGGTCACGTACCACTTGATCTGCTTATAGGGGTGTGACATCTAAATTATCATTGAGTTGTGAGTTTGTTTGCATAATGTAACAAATCCCCCCATGTTATTGTTTCATCCCATGTGTCTTCATGGCTGTGGCATCAATCTTTGGACTGTGCAGATACTGTATGCCCTATTCTAATATCACACTTGGATTCAATGATTGCCCACAATCTGCAGTCCTCTAGACAGCTGTTTTCACACAGGATGTGTATGTCATTGTTGACATCTGTGACTTAAATAATGGACAGGAAAGGGGCTAGCACACAGCCGTGATGTATGGACCTGATCATTAGACTTGAGTTACAAGTCACTCCACACACTTCACCATATTTAGATGTAACATATTTGATCCAGTGGTCTACCCACCTGGTGATATGTGTTTATAGCCATGTGTGACAGTGTTGAGTTAATACCTCAGTGTGGATTTTTGTCAAATGCCTTGACCTGGTCAAGTTCCACAGAATGATTGTGTTGTCATCACCCATACCCTTAATGAACTTCTTGAGGACATCTAACATATATAACAGACATGGATGTAGCATTAACAAATCACAAACATCTTTTGCACATGGATGGGACATTACCAGTATCCATTTAGAAAAGGTCTATGATGACATGTTGGTCTACCTCTTGGCTAGGCTTATAGGGGCCTCTGGGCCAATAGCCTAGTAACTTCCTATGATCCTGTCAAAGGAAAAATATACTTTAAAAATGATCAATACACAGTAGGTTCAGGTTAAGGCACTTTAATCTTGCAGCAAGGAGACAAAAACGTGCTAATACAGAGTTTATCTGAATAGAATCAGGAAATGCAAGCATTTTTATACAGTTTCTAATAAGACATTGCCTACCAAGCTGACGTAGTAAATCACAAGTTTTAACATCATCATTTCGTAGTGATGGTTTTTGTAAATTTCTGCTTGTACTATCAATTTTTGTGAGAAACTTCCTAAGAAAAACATCGTGGCCTTGGCTACCATCGGTTAGATATATGCAATGTTACCATTCAAGGTACTATGGCTAATTTGAGCACAAAGCAAGTATAGATTGCAGTTCATTTCTCCAACAGTCCTTTGTCTGTTTTATCTATTCCTTCTGCAGCTGTGCGTGTTCTCATACTTTGAACAGAGCTAATTGTTCAAAATCGTTACATTATAGAATATGGCATTGTTCACTCATTGCTTCCTGACCTAGCAGATAATCACCTGCTTCTCGAGTACATTTCCAAAAGGCATAAACATGAATTTTACTGTGCTAGCAGTTACTAGGTCAGAGGGCATCTTGCAAGTTTTCAGAAAGCACACTGCGGTTTCAAAAGCATCTTTTAGTCTCATATAAAACTAAGCTGTATATAAAATAGTGCATATAAAATAGAATGAAAAACGTGTTAACTCATTTAATTTTTAATTAGCATTAAGCACACACATTAATACATATTTTTCTGACATTTCCCCCCTGTTAATACTTTTGAATTCTATTTTCAAAAGAACAAACAATTTACTTCTTCTCCTAACATCTTCCATTCAAGATTTGCAGTTAAGAGAGTCATTCAGTTTAAACTTATGAAAGTGTTTCACTTTTCAACAATTCTTCAATTTCAGTACTTTGATACAAAGTCTCAGAAACTGATATATCTATAACATCTTTGATTAACTTTTTCATGCAGGGAATACCACAACAAACGCATGCTACTAATAGGAGTAATCCTACACAAATGGCAATCAGGATGTTCATTAGGATGGAACCCCACCCCCCAAACAAATTCTGGAAAAAAATCCGTCAGAGGGTTTGGGCCTGGTTTGGTCATGGTCGACACTTGCTGGATCACCCCAAGATGGTCGTTTATTTCGCGCTGGTTGTCAGGAATATATGAACAGCATTCTTCCTTGATTAAAGCACACGTACCACCTCTCGCCGCTAGGGTGAAGTCGAGAGCCATGCGGTTCTGAAGCACCACAGTTCTCATAGCATTCAGTTCATCAGTCACTAATTCGAGAGCAGAAAAAGTTGCATTGCTCATAACTTCGAGAAGTTTAGACAGTTTTCTCAGCTCCCAAATCGATTTCACTGTGTCATATGCAGGGGCTATGCCTGCCCATGATATAATGGTGTCACTCAAGTCCATGTGTGTCAGTTTATCTTTGTTCTTTACAGAGTTATGGTTTCTCCACCCTGCTTCGATTCGTCCCACTGGGTTCTCGGGTCTCTTAATTGGACTTCTAGGTTTACTGCTGACCTCTCTGACGTTTCAAATTTTTCCCTGAGGCAAAGCTGCAGTGTGTCATATGGCCGGAACCAGGTAACCCAAAAAACAACTGCCGGACCAATTCTCAGGTAGCCATTTATATGCTTTTTTCCCACAAACAAAATAACAATTCTCTACTTTAGTATTGATATAAGCTTGCCCTGCATGAAACATTTTCTTATCAATAATAGAAAGCTGCTTTAAAAGAACAGGATTATGTTGTATCTCGTCAACATTTCTATGCATCTTCGCAAAATATGCATCATAGTTTGTATCACAAATAGTTTTAGTCTTACTGGCTTTAATATAACATTCATAAGAAACAGTCACATTGCAATTGCTCCAACCCACCTGAATAGGGTCATTCTTGTAAAAACATACAATCCCTTTTTGTGTAACAGGTAGGTACAATGCTATTTTGTCTTGTGATTTCACAGGTGTACTATCAAAAATCAAGGTTTCCCAGGTGTCATTGACCCCTAGGGGGACAGCAGTCATTAATAATCCCCCGTATGCTGTTGTTATAGCTGTGCAAATCCAGCAGTTCGAAACATTAAAAGTCTCAGCATACACATATTTAATTGCTTGGTAAGTGTTAAAGTTTGGATGCCAATCTATGAGTAATGCATCACGTTTGTTCAGTTCAACTTTTGTGGCTGGGAAAAGGAAAGGCCACAGCAAAAAGATCAATGTTATCAGTATAGCTATAAGAATAATCATGCAAATTTTCTGAGGTTGTTTTGCATCTCTGTTTACTCTATACCTGGTCATTTTGTTCTCGTTGCACAACAGTAACAAGGTTTTTGTCCAGTTCAAAGTTCTTAACCAGTTTACAATGTGTCAGATGAATCCAAGATGCTCGCTCTGCAATCTTGACTGCAGTGGGTGTCGACAGTAGTACCTGGTACGGTCCTTCCCACTTCGGAGAACTCCAGTTCTTTTTCTTCACAACCTTCACCCAGACCCACGTGCCTGGGGCTATTGCTGCTTCCGATGGTCTGGTTTGTTCTTTATCTGAAACAGAATTTAACTGCAAAAGTTTGTTATTCAAAAATTGCCTCATGTACTCTGCAAGTGAACTGTCAGCCTCCTGCTCTGAGGTGTATAAGATGCTCTCCCAAACAGAATTTCAAAAGGAGCTAACCCTTTTACATTTGGAAAAGTTCTCATGCTCTACAGTGCCAGAGGTAGACAGTGCACCCAGTTCTTTTGTGTCTCACTAATCAATTTCCTAAGTTTGTTTTTCAAAACCCCATTTTGCCTCTCTACTAATCCTGCAGATTGGGGGTGGTATGTGCAATGTTTTTTCAGAGAAATCCTGAAGTATTGGCTTAGTTGTTGTATAGTTTGATTTACAGAGTGTGCCATTGTCACTATAAATCTTTTCCGGTATGCCAAATCTTGGAATAATTTCTTTAACGAGGACTTTTGCAACAGTAGCTGCATCTGGATTTTTAGTTGGAAAAGCTTCCACCCATTTGGAAAACATATTTATAATGACAAGGCAGTACTTCTTATTTTCGCATTTGTTCAGCTCTATAAAATCCATACAGATAGTAGGCAATGGATACGGTGGTGTAGGGAAACTCCCTTGCTTAGGTTTTAATGCCCCTTGTGCATGATGCTTGTTACAAACATGGCATGCTGCACAAAAATGTTTTGTGTAGTTTGTAAATCCATACGTCGTAAACACTCGATTCACTAACTGTACCATCCCCCCTGTTGAGACATGGCACTGCCCATGGCTCAACAAAGCTGCATATCTAAACAAGTTAGATGGCAACATCGGTTTCTTCTCTTTGGAGATGTACAGTCCCTTCTCAAGGATTGCTCCTCGTTTTATCCACTTTTGTTTTTCTACATTTGTAGTAAGTGTCTGCATTGTTTTTAACATTTCTAAGTCTAAAATCTCAGATGGTTGTAATTCCTCACTCAAAAGAAATACTTCTGAAGCTGAAGCTGCTTGTTTTGCAGCTGTATCAGCCCTCACATAACCTTTTGAAATTCTATCCTGTTGTTGGTATGAGCTACGCATTTGCAAATAGCCACTTTCTGAGGTAACTGAATAGAGTCTAACAAATCTAAAATAAATTGTGCATGGTTAATTGGTTTACCAGTAGATGTTATCATTCCTCTATTTTTCCACTGCTGTGCAAAAACATGTACAGTAGAAAAAGCATACTGGCTATCAGTAAAAATATTCACTCGTTTACCTTTTGCCAAGGTACATGCCCTTGTTAAGGCAATCAATTCTGCTGCTTCTGCAGATAAGTTGTGTGGTAAAGACTTTGCTTCTAAAATCTCAGTATCAGAAACTACTGCATACCCCACTAGATTCTGTCCTGCAGGACCCCTCCTGCATGAGCCGTCCACATAGTATGTCACCTCGGCATCATCCAAGGGAACATCTGTAAGATCTTTTCTAGGTAGTGTCTTTTGCTCAATCTCCTGCAGACAGCAGTGTGGTTTGCCATCTGCAGGGGTTGGGAGCAAGATTGATGGATTCAAAGTTGTGCATCGTTCAATTGTCATATGAGGTTGGCTCAACAGTATAGTCATACAGGAAAGATGTCTAGCAGGAGAAAGATATGCTACTTTTTCTTGCAGTAAAATAATCGTGACTGCATGAGGCACTCTCAATGTGAGAGGGTGGAACAATACTACTGAGGCTGAAGCCTGCACTGCCATTGCAGCTGCGACTACTGCTTGTACACAGTGGGGCAGGGATCGCGCCACTGGTTCTAGCTGTGATGAATAGTAAGCTATGGGGCGTTGTTTGTCCCCATGCTGTTGTGTTAACACTGATGTCATATAACCTTGTTTACAATCTACAGTTTGGAAAAATCGTTTATGATAGTTTGGTAATCCTAAAACTAATGAAGAAGCTATCAGTTGTTTCAATTTGCAGAAAGCTAATTCTGCTTCAGGTGTCCATTGTAATAAATCTTGTGCTGCCATAGGCTTTTTGAATATCAAGTTGGTCAGTGGAGCAGATTCCAAGGCATAGTTTGGAATCCAACTTTGACAAAAATTAGTAGTACCTAGGAAGGACATCATCTCCTTCTTGGTAGTTGGTTTAGGTGCTTGTAATATTGCTGTTTTTCTGTCTTCATCTAATATTCTGCCTTCTTTGGATATTACATATCCCAGGTATTTTACCTGTTTTTTCCAAAGTTGCAGTTTGTTCTTGTTTACCTTGTGTCCCTGAGTAGCTAAAAATTCTAGTAATGCTATGGTATCCTCTCTGCATTCTTGCTGGGTGGGGGCTGCCAGCAGAATGTCGTCTACATAAAGTAAAATCGGACTGCCTTTCGGTGGGATAAATCCCGCCAGGTTACTTGCCATTTCCTGTGCGAATATTGTTGGACTTTCATAATATCCCTGTGGTAGTCCCGTATATGTATACCCTTTCCCCTGAAATGTAAATGCAAACCAATGTTGGCTGTCAGGGTGTATCGGTATTGAGAAAAATGCATTGCTAATATCTACCACGGAAAAATACTTTTGTTGAGGTTTCAAATCATTCAATAAAGTGTGTGGATCTGGCACTGTAGGTGCCCTGGGTATAACTGTGTCATTTACAGCTTGTAAATCTTGGACCATACGCCATTCTCTGTTTGCTTTCCTAACAGGAAATAAGGGTGTATTACATGGTGAATCGGGAGATTCTATCAAGACTCCCTCCTTAAGTAAGGCTGCTATTATAGGTTTGATTCCTATTTCTGCATCCTTTCTCAAGGGATACTGTCTCTTTTGAGGTCTAAATGCTGATTTTGGAGTGATAGTAACTGGTCCTGCTGTACGAATAAGTCCTACATCTGATTTCCCTGTTGACCAGAGATTCTCTGGTATGTCTCATAAGGCTTTTTCCTCTTCCTCTAGTAAGAGTGCTACTCAGCTGTCCTCACTTGCCTGTGAGTGTACAGCTGGGTGTGTCTGCGTTATCCAATTTAGTTTCTGCTTTTGTACTCCCTGTTTGGAAAGTTCTAACTCTGTCTGCTTTTCCCACCTTGTGACTTTTTCTCCTAGGTCTGCCCACTTCACATTTTTATCTTTAGTTAAACTCACATGTGGTAATCGATTAGATTTGTAAAGTGCTAGGAATTCCTGGGGCAATGAACAGCTCACTACACTGTTTCCTTCTGTGTCCCAGTACAAATTTCGTAATACTAATCTGTTAGCATGGTTTCTAAACAGTTCTTGCTCATATTCTTTATCAGGTTCTGGTTTGCTACAGTAATATAGAGTGCAATGCAACAAATGCTGTTTATCAGTGTCAAGGGAGGGGTATTTACTGATGGCTACGTTCATCAGTTCTTCGGTTATTGCCCCTGGACCAGTCGTAATTAAGTCCTGGCTGTACCAATAAAATGTTTCACCCTCCGGTCGCACTACAAAAGTATCCATTTGTCACTGTGCTTCCATACCCTGCATAGTTGGAACTACGGCTATGCCAAATATCTGCATTAGGTCTCTGCCCAAGAGATTCACTGGGCATTTTGCAGAAACAACAATTTTTCTTTTCTGAGTCATCCCTGAAACTGGGTCAGTTATCGCTATGTTGTGGGAGAGTGGCTCCCGATACAGCTGTACATTAGCTGCTTTCACTAATATGTAGTCAAGTGATTCTGAATTTTCTGGTAGTTTGGAAGGATGTATCAGGGTCCATGAAGCCCCTGAGTCACACAGGAATTTAACTTCCCTCCCCTCTACCAGAAGTGTAACTTCTGGTTTTGTGTCTGCTAAGTAGAGCTCTAGGCTCAATAATGCTAAGTCCAAAATTTCATTTTCTTCATTATCTGTGATTTCATGCACATCCTCTACCTCTTCTATCACGTTCTCTACCCCTTCTATCACATTTGCACTTGTCTTTTCTTGTTTATTCCTTTCCAGTGATTCTTGACTGCCATATAGTCAGTCCTCACCCTCCTTGTCTTCTGTGGTTACCTTTTTATTTTGCCTGCAATCCCTTGCTAAATGTCCCTTTTCCCACATTTAAAACATTCACCCCTTTTCTTTCTCTCTTCAGATTCCTCTGATCATTTATCAGATTGTTTGTTTCCCTGGGTATTTTTCTTACCCTTCTTCCAAGTTTGTACTACAAAGACTTCTGATCCATCTTCTACTGCAAATACTTGAGTTTTCTTTTTCTTTTTGCTATTAAAATGCCTTTCGGCATGTCTTGCATATTCAAGTAATGACTGCAATCTACTTGTACGATGATCTACCATGTGCTTTGTAATAAAGCTGCTAATGGGTGCAATACTGCCTTTCAAAAATGCATTCTTTAGCTGCTGCTCATATGGGGAATCATGTGTTTGGTCTTCAGGTACCTGCATTCCACAGTGGTTATTAAAACATTCTAATAATCTGGCATAATATCTATCAACAGTTTCACCTTCTTGTTGTATGCATTGATTAATGCAAGTCCAATAAGCCCTAGGCTTCCATTTCTCAGAGATTCGGTCTGTCAGACCTTTCACTCTGTTGTCCAGTTCTGCGTTACTATGTGGGAGTGGTCTAAACTCTGCGTCACGGGGATTCCAGTTACCACTGATCATGTGCCAATCTGGACCTACGATTTGTCTGACTACTTTCTATACTTTCTCTCCATTCAAATGGTAACTTAACCTCATGCCCTGTAGTTCTTCTAAGAATTTTCTAAAATTAACTTTTGGATGGGGAATTCCCTCTGTGGCTTTCCGGATGTCTTCCAGTGTCCACGGTCTATATACTAGAAGAGTTGGGTCCTGTCCTGCCTGTCCTGCCTGCGGATTTGGTACTTCTATGAGTGGACATATCTCTTCTTCAGTCATAGCTTGTGAATTTTTATTTATTTCATACAATTCAATATCCCCTCTTAAGTTGCGTGCTCAAGACCTGGTCTCGATAGGATCTCTGACAAAGGGTTTTGGTTTTGCAGGAACAGCTGGGTATAGCGGAGGTGGATCAGCTTGTCCACTTGCTTCATATTCTGGTAAGGGAAGCAGAGGGGGCAGAGGAGCTGTTGCTATTACCAAATTATTGTCTTCTTTATCTAAAAACATTGCTTTTGAATTTTTAATCTTTTGTTCCCTGCGATTTGCTTTCTCAAGCCACCTGTGTGCTTGAGGGACTCCTAATTGTCGTTGCTTTTTTAGCTGACCTTTCATGTCTGTTTTAAGTTGTCTAACAAGTTTAATAAGTGAAGGTTTATCTAAATTACCATCAAGCTTGTATTTATTAACCCATTTTGTATAATACCTAACATTATCGGCATGCTGTAATTGCATATATTTCGTGTCTTCGGTTAAGGGCGGGTCTCGGGAACTTTTTGTGCCCTGATTTCCCATGTTGCCTTAGCCAAGTTAAAAATTGTTACGTAACCCTTTTTATCACGTGGTACCATGATTTACACTTTTTTACAGTTTATCTAGAATAACTGCCTACCTATTCTGTTTCCCTGATCTATGACAAGACAGCAATCTTTTTTGTCCCTGATCTGCACATGCAAATCTCCCTGATAAAAACAAAAATACTGTAACAAGTCCCTGATCTAAAACAGAAAAAGGTAAATTCCTTCTTACCTGAGCCTCCGTGTCTTGATCCCACTGGAACATTGACTCGTCCTCCAATCACAGATCAGAAACAGTGGCTGGCCTCTTTTGAACGACAATTCAGTCGGAGGTCTTTCAAAGCAGAAGAACTGATGTGGCCTCTTCTCCGTACGGGTTCATGCCACCGGGCCCAATTCTGACCTGAGCTAGAGTGAGAGATATATTTCTGGTCCGAAGGACCAATCTGTCAAAGGAAAAATATACTTTAAAAATGATCAATACATGGTAGGTTCAGGTTAAGGCACTTTAATCTTGCAGCAAGGAGACAAAAACGTGCTAATACAGAGTTTGTCTGACTAGAATCAGGAAATGCAAGCATTTTTATACAGTTTCTAATAAGACATTGCCTACCAAGCTGACGTAGTAAATCACAAGTTTTAACATCATCATTTTGTAGTGATTGTTTTTGTAAATTTCTGCTTGTACTATCAATTTTTGTGAGAAACTTCCTAAGAAAAACAACGTGGCCTTGGCTACCACCTGTTAGATATATGCAATGTTATCATTCAAGGTACTATGGCTAATTTGAGCACAAAGCAAGAATAGATTGCAGTTCATTTCTCCAACAGTCCTTTGTCTGTGTTATCTCTTCCTTCTGCAGCTGTGCGTGTTCTCATACTTCGGACAGAGCTAATTGTTCAAAATCATTACATTATAGAATATGGCATTGTTCATTCATTGCTTCCTGACCTAGCAGATAATCACCTGTTTCTCAAGTACATTTTCAAAAGGCATAAACATGAATTTTGCTGTGCTAGCAGTTACTAGGTCAGGGGGCATCTTGCGAGTTTTCAGAAAGCACACTGCAGTTTCAAAAGCATCTTTTCGTCTCATATAAAACTAAGCTGTATATAAAATAGTGCATATAAAATAGAATTAAAAAGTGTTAACTCATTTAGTTTCTAATTAGCATTAAGCACACACATTAATACAGAAATGAGGAGAGCCATAATGTGTCTATACATGCATCCATCAGATGCTGCCCCTAACCCCAGATGGATGCATGTTGATGTACACCTTTCTATGGGAACATACTCCATCTGGAGGCTGTGTTGAAGTATGCATCCAATTGTGTCAGGTAGGTCTATGTTCTGAGTGACACTACTGGTGATCTGTGATATTATCATGGCCCATTGTTTCTGTGTTATTAGCCGTACAGAGCACACAGATTTGCTTCCCTCCTTAGCATAGAAACTGAGTAAATTTTGAATGTATACTTTTGCTGATGGACAGTGGCAATAGGGTGGTGATGTATGAGACAAATATTCAGCTAGCAGATTATCTATTTCCTCTGGTTGGGTATGTCTGGTGGCATCCACATGCGTATCTGTGCTTAGTTGTGTATTCTGCAAACCATTTCAATTGTATTGGAATAAATGATTTGTGAAAAGACTCTGCCCTGATGGAAATGCTACACATTGGCAAATCAGCTATATCTGATGACATCAGCAGAGTCTAGTAGGAGAAAGATGGGAATAGCAGTGCCTCACATGCTGTTGTAAAATGCTGTCACTAATGTCAAGCCAGTCCATGCACAAACACACACACCCACACACACACACACACACACACACACACACACACACACACACACACACACACACACACACACACACACACATACACACACACCACCCCAGTTGACTGCAATGAGAACAGAACCCCTACCTATCTAAACACACCAACTAGAGACCTCTGTATTTAACAAAAATTCCACAGCACAAGTCTGACTTTTGCAAGGCTGCAGGACAGTTTATAGCAGATGACATCTGCATGGGATGTTGGAAGGCCTGCATGAAATGGATGTGTAGGCATGTGCAACTGTCAAAGTATCGGTCCTCCATGGGATTGGAATGGTAACTGCTAGATACACGCTCTTCTGACTAGGCAGATACACACCCCAGTTGACTGCAGTGAGGCTAGAACCCTACCTACCTAAGTACACAGACTATAGAACTCAGTACTTTATGCAAGCAATATGGCACAAATCTGACTTTTACAAGGCTGCAGGACAATTTATAATAGATGACATCAGCACTGGATACTCTTCTGTCTAGACAGATAGACAGACAGGCACACACACACACACACACACACACACACACACACACACACACACACACACACACACACACCAGTTGACTGCAATGAAATTACAGCTCCTACCTAAGTACACAGGCTAGAGAACTTAGTACTTTAAACAAGCACCTCTGCAGATGTGTGACATTTACAAGGCTACAGGGCAATTTATAGTGGATGATATCAGCACTGGATGTTGGAGAGAAGAAGTTGGGAGGCTTGCATGAAATTGATAGCTCACTATGTCCAACTGTTAAGATGTTAAAGTTTTGCATGTTACCAGGTTGATGTGTGTGCAATGTGCATTAGTTGCTTTTGTGTTTTACATGCACAGGCATACTTTAAGAGACAGCTTTACAAACTATATGCAACAGATGTCCACATTACTACAAGTATTTGAAAAATGGAATGTGTATCATCATTATAAAGATGTGCATGGTATATAAGAAAGCATTTTTTTTATTTATGTAGTGTAGTTGATATATTTGTGAACAAGTACTGACAGATCAAGTTTGCAGTTCATGGGGGGAGCAGACAGATGGCTGCAGTGTACATATGTGTTTTTTTTAAAAGTGCCTTCCTTTTGTTTGTGTTTTTAGATGTACTTTCAGGGGATAAAAACTAAATGGATGGTACACAACAGTAATACATACTGTGGTGCACTTTTCATAGCACACTGCCAAGGAATGGGATTGTATGGATGATGGGAAAGTGTTTGCACGTTTCAGATACACATTTATACTGCTTTCCCTGTTTGTGCATAGTTAAGCTGTGTGCAAATGCAAGCCTTATTGATAAAATTCTGAGAGTTCTGAGTACTGAGTGTATGAAACACACCTGTTTAGCTGACTCTACGGCAGCAGGTGTAAATGCATTGACACATTTCTTTTGGAGCCCAGATGGTATATGGTTCGAATCCAGGTTAATAGTTTTAAATAAGTAGTGATAATGCAATGAATTTAGATTCACTGTGTTTTAGTGGGTATTACCTTAGCACAGCATGTTTAAGTGGCATTGTATGGAGGTAACTACACCATTGAAGAGTCATTCACCATCACTTGGCATTGATGCGTGATGCCAAACTCCGGGCAAACATAGAGGCCAAAAAGTGAAGGGCTGCATTGCTTTTTGTAGAGGCCAAAAAGTGAAGGGCTCCATTGTTTTTTTGTTACTTGTGTGGGTTGTGTGTGATTCTATTCTTGACTAGATTAAAGGTGCTAAAATGGAATAGATAAGACAAGTGGTGAAATGCTGAGCAAGCAGGGGGAAGTTCAAAGAGAAAGCAATATAGGAATGTGCAGGAGGTGGTAGGAAAGAACCATAGCTATTCACTTCCTCAACAGTGTAAAATGAAAATATGTACAGAATATTAGCTGAATTTGGGCTGTCACCTCAACAAAGAGGGATGACAACAATTAAATTGTGTTGTATAATGAATAGGACCAAATTAAGTGTGTCAAGAAGACACTTGTACAAAGTGAAAATCTATGTATGGGGTGATATTTTTGTGTGGGACAGGTGCCCATCTTTTCTTTCTTTTTTTTTTTACTTCAGTAAGAGAGGAATGTTGGGTAAGGGATGTTGATATTTCTGGGTCAGGTAAGTTGGGTAGGTGAGGAAGCAGCTGCAAACAAACAGGACAAACAAGACAAGATACAGGGATGGTGAGGGAAACAAAAGATTGGGGGAAACCATGATTGAGGTTAGGGAGGAGACAACAGAAGCCCATGAGTGCCAAACATCAGGGCAGTGAGAATCTAGTCCTCATCCACAGGACTGTCATCACCAACCCCTTACTCTGCCGACTGTTAGAGTGCTTGATGTCTCCTACTCCTATGGAGCATAAGAGAAAGTAGGCTTTCCATCCAACATAGGCGTGCACCAATAGCGCTGTGCACAACCTTACTCACCAACACTGGCATCTTCTGGCAGGTGATAAAATCCCCACCTCTGACAGTACTCCAGGAGGGTACCACAACACCAGCTGCCAGGGTAATGCTACCTGAGGGATAAGGTAAGGAATAGGCAGCAGCGGTAGTAATGCCAGGTTAGGTCCCAGATGTGCTGGACGTCGGTGCCGAAGCCAGTGGAGCAGGGGAAGTTTCAGCCACTGGGGTTGGCCTACCTCTCTGTACTGTAAAGAATTTTGTGATTTGTTGGAGAAGGATAACATGTAAATGTTGTGACAACATAGAGAAAAAAAAAAAACAGATAAGGGTCGGGGTGAGAGGGAAAAAAGAGATAAAATTAGTACTATTATATGTGACATACAATGCAGTATCACAATAATACAACTATTTTATTTGAAATTTTACATTTAAGCATGCTTAGTAACAACTACAAACTATAATTATGGATTGATCATAGTAATTGTTGCAATGTGCAGATATAGCACATATGCTTGGTCCAGTTAAAGTTAACAGCAGGGCATTTATGCCAGTTGTGTAGAATTTAATTTATGCAGTATTTTTAAAGGACTGCATGATGTTTATACTTGTGGTATTTAAACCCACAGCATCTGACTATAGTCTTAGACTTGACTTCTAAAGTTGGTTTGTGCTACAGACGGAAGCATACTTACTTGCTTTTACAGTTTGGCTATGCATGCTTGCTTTGCTGTAACTGTCAAGAAAAGATTATTTTTTTTTTATTTTAATTTAAAAACTACAGTAATACAGGTCATGAAATTGATGCCTACACTGCTCTCCAGTGCGTGGAATGTCAGTTGCACTGGAAACAGCCTTGGCCAGACTTCCATGCCTCAGACTTGAACTGGGAGCTGCTATAGTCCTCCTGCAAAAGCCTTTAGCTGTGGTGCTTTGCAAGGACTCTAGTACAGATTTTGGACTCCTGAATACCCCACCACTGCACCCTAAATTGGCCAGCTTCCTTTCTAACACCAGACATGTCTAACAAGAAAACACAGCAATAGATAATACTGATTTCCCGCCAATGCATGTTAGCACACTTACTGGTATTGCACAACCTGAACAACAATGCCAGTCAAGTTTGCTCAATGTTAAGCTGAGAGCAACAGTTCCAAACAGAACAGGAAAGCAATTTTGAAAAACGGAAGGTCAATCTGACACTTGACATTAGTCTGCGGTTGCTTGCTGCCTGGAACTGTTAGGTGATTACACTCTACAGACATGTACTGAGGGCATACATTTCAAGACTTGACATATTTTTGGTTTGGCTTTATACAGTGATAAAACTGATTTTTACAATGTGGGATACAAACCTATGCAGAAGAGAAAAAATTTCTTCCATAGTGGTGATTTTCCATCTTTGCCACAGAAAACCTGCATCTCAGACTTAGTCATTAATAGAATGTATCCGTTTTGAAATTGTTGACTATTTTCTCTCTGCAGGTGTTCTAGACATGCAGGTGTCGGTGAGGGTTGCTAACCACTGCTCAATATCGCCAAGCTGTGTTGCACAATGGAAAGCAGAAAATGCAACAATATATCCTATTTGAAAATAGAAATGTCTGGAGCTGTTCTATCTGCTTCATGTGCGGGCTATTAGTCAAGTTTTGTGTGATCATGAGCATCACACAAACAAGACAAACAAAGCTAAACTTGTTTTAGTATTGTAAGTAGTGTTTATTAGGTTTCATCTTTCAAAGAAAAAGGTGGGACTTGAAGCCTGTTCTACTAATAGCATATACTGTGTGGATCAACATGTTTTGCAGATGTGCTGCACACACAAGTGATTCCCAGGTGTAGTTGATAAAAAACACTACAAAATTTTTGTTAGTACACATGAAAAATGTTTACACAAGTCTGGATTTGAGCTCTCACACCAATGAACCTTCAAAACACAGTAAGGGTGTCTTATCTCTATTTGCCACAGAAACCGCTTTGCAGCAGAGAATGAAAATCATTGTGCATATAAGCAACTGCAACATCATCAACAGTATTCACAAAAAATATGACACTGTACATGTATTAATTTCAGATGTAGTGCGCTGGGAGATCATGCAACTATTTATGACCATCGCTTGCAGAAATGCAGCTCTGTCTTACCTCTCTGTGTATGTTGCTCATTTTTCTCATATCTGGCTAGTAATCTGAGACATGCACTTTGTGATTGTTCTTAAAATGTGTGAGAATATTAAATGACAATAATATACAGTTTGCAACAAATGCAGGGGAGGTTGGATGTTACAGAACATAAATTGTGAAATGTGTGCTGCTTATTTACATTTAAAACCATGATATAATTACTTCTATACTTTGTAAGTCTAACCTGGCTGACACACCCACTTTAGGTAAGGGAGTCTGAATTGCAGTTGTGTTTTTTTTCTCCCTACCAGTAAACATTTATAGCTGTAATCTATTAGCAACAAACACTGAGGAAGTGCCTGTACTACATTTACATCTGCAGCACAGAGCCAAGAAGTTGTAATTCAGCAATTCTAATGGCTTCATATTTCATTTGCATCTTCACCATTCTCACATGCCTGAATTTACACTATAAAAAAGAATCATGTAGCTAGTGAACCTGAAGGTGAGGAGACTTGTTTATATGGATAATACAGAAGAAGATTGCTATAACTGTAATTCCATTGGATATAGCCAGTAGGCCTACACCAACCCATTCCACTGAGTCTTCAGATATTGAACAGGTGGAGGGAGAGACACTCAATCAGAGTAATGTGGTTATTGCGGCTTCAGTGTCTGTTGACTCTGTCCATAGGCAAAGTGAGGGCAAGGTTCCATGCAGGAATGTTGTTAGGAGGGCTTGGAGGAGGTCTGTTGGCCATCCTCCACCTGATCCAGGTATGTCTTTCTGTGCCACTCAACATATATTTAGAGCCATCATGGCAGCACATATATTTTCCAATAGGGCCACCAAAGAAATGCTTAGGACTGCATTTATTCATTTTTATTTATTTATTTATTTTACATTTGTTAACCGGGTTAGTTTGGCTGAGCTTTTGGCTCATTTTCAGCAGAGACACAGGGAGATAAGCTCCTCAGGACTAGAAAACTATTTATTAAACTATAGTAACATAGTAGTAACAATCAGCTATATGATCTTCCAAGCAGAGACCTGGAGAGAAAAAAAATCTCCTCAGACAATTCAATTATACAGAGTAGTAACAATTGGCAGACAAGTATGTGAGTTGTTACAAACAAGGTTTTAAACAATTAGCAGAAGAAAAATGTGACTAGTTACAATATTATTTAAGCTGCTTAGAGCAAAATGAGTTAATAGGGAGATGCTTATTCAAAGTGGGTAGGATCTAGTTGTATAGGAGTTGTATAGGAGTTTGGAAACAAGGAAGGGAAATAAGAATGGCTAGTAGGAGATGTAGGGGAGGTTGAGTATAGGAGACAGACTAGACAGGTAGGTTGTTTTGAGACTGTAAGAATTAAGAGTGGTTGGAGATAGAGGAAGGTAAGAGGTAGAAGAGGCAGGGAAATAGTGTTAGAGATACATTAAGAGTGAGGTGGTGAAATAGGTGAAAAGATGGTGGTTTCAGGGTGGTTGGCTACAGTGGCAAGAAGTTTTAAGTATTTCCTTGTGGCTAATTTGAAACCTTTGCTATGCTGGATGGATTTTATTTCCAAGGGGAGTTGGTTCCAGGATGTAGCTGGGTTATAGTTATAGAGAATGCAGCCTATTTTGGTTTTGGGTTTGTAGATGTCTAATAATTCTTGATTTGAGCTGCATAGTGGCCTAGCAGGTGAATATTTGGATATTATAGTGGAAAGGCTGGGGCAGAAGGAGGGTAGATAGAGGATAGAGTGGGTGATTTGTAGTTGGTATAGTTGGAGCAGCTGAGGGAATTCTAGCCAGTCTAGTTGCTGTAGTGCTAAGCAGTGGTGTGACTTGTAGGTTTGGTTAGCTGCAAATCTGGCAATTTTATTATACGTAGTTTCAAGCTTGGAAATAAGTGTAGAATTTAGGTTTGTGAATATGTGGCAGCTGTACAGGAGTGTTGTGAGTAATAAAGCTTGGGAGAGAGTTATTCAGGCAGTGTTAGTTAAGTATTTCTTGCTACAGAAAAGGTGTCCAAGTTTCTGATGAGTTCTTTTTACCGAGTTAGTAATATGGAGATCAAACTTAAGCTGATCATCTATTGTAACACCTAGCAACTTAGTACTAGATTCAGCTGAGATGACAGTGTTGTTGCAGGATAAGATGGTAAATGTACTTTTGAGTGTGGTGATGTTTTTAGGGATAAAGTGTAGGAGCTTAGTTTTTTTGGATTAAGTATTAGTTTGTTATCACTAAGCCAAGTCTCAGTGGTGTGGAAGGATGCCTAGGTAGTTGAGTGGAGGTCAGTTGGGTTGTCAGCAATGGTTATAACAGTTGATCCATCAGCATATTGCACAAGAGATGACAGGGGACAAGATGAGTAGAGCAAGTTGGTCAAAATATTAAAGAGTAGTGGTCCAAGTATGGACCCTTGGGGGACTCCCATTTGTACAGTGAGAGGGGATGATAGTGCAGAGAGACATTTAACTAATTGCTGGTGGGTAGAGAGATAGCTGGAGAACCAGGAAATAGTAGGGGGAGAGAAATGTACGTTAGTGAGTTTATCTAGAAGGAGTGGGTGAGAGACAGTGTCAAAGGCTTTAGAAAGGTCAAGGAATAGGCATGAGACAAGTTTATTGTTATCAAGAGCTAGGGAGACTGTGTTTATGAATGACATGAGTACAGTAGTTGTACTATGCTTGGGACGGAAACCTTGCTGCGTGGGTGTGAGAAGGTTTTCCTGGTGAAGGCAATGCATTACCTGCTTGTGAATGCATTTCTCTAGGATTTTTGAGAGGGGAGAGAGTATGGCAATCGGTCTGAAGTTGGATATGTCTGAGGAGTTGCCCCCTTTGTGAATGGGTAGAGTAAAGAAATTATTCCATACAGTGGGGTCATACGATTCAGAAATGGATCGGTTGATTAAGATGGATACAGGATAGGCAAGAGGTTCAGAAACAATCTGCAGGAAGTAAGAGGTTAGCTTGTCAACAGATGGGGAGCAAGGTTTAAGTTTAGAGAGTAATGACTTTACATAGTTAGTTGATACTGCTTTTAGAGAGAAGGAGTTATAGGTTCATAGGTTCATACTAGGCTATCTGCCCAAGGGCATTTATAAGCCTAGCCCATAGTTATTTGGCTTTCACCACCCCTTTAGTTTGAATAAAACTATGCCTATTATTTTGCTGTGCCTCTGTCAAGCAGTGACACTGAAGTAATCCCTGGGGTATATCTGTGATCCCCCATCCATTGGTCAAGATTCCTCTTGAACAAGGCCAGCGAGGTGCTCTGCCTCACATGTACCGGGATTTTGTTCCACAGCATAGGGAGTCTCTGGGTGATGAATCTGTCCCTCCAGCACGTTCTATTAATAACCGTGTCAAGGTTTAAGTCTCCCGCTCTTGTGGTTCTGAGGGATCTAGATTTTTTGAGGTGAAGCATATTCATCAAGTCAGGGTTTGACATGGCCTTATATGTCAGACACAGGTCACCTCTCAGCAAGCGGTATGAGACTGAATAGAGCTGGAGTTCTTTCAGTCGGGCAGCATAAGACATATTTTTGAGACCCTTTATCCTTTTGGTGAGGAACTTTTGGGGCCTTTCCAGCTGCTGCAGGTGTCGGGTCAGATACATTCCGAGTGGGGCATTGTACTCAATCATAGGTCTAATGAGTGATGAGTACAGGGGGACGATGACCTCCCTTGATCTAGATGTGAATCCCTTCATGATCAGGTGGGCAATGTAGAAGGTTTTCCTAACTACTTTAGCAACTTGAGTGTCAAACGAAAGGCTACTGTCAACCTGGGTCCCCAGATCCCTGATGACTTCTTCTGTGCTCAGTGGATTGCCACCTATATGGTAGCTAGGGTAACCTTGTTTTTCCCGAAGGGTATGACTATGCATTTCTTGGCATTTAACTTTAGGCCATGGCTCTGGCACCAGTTATCCGTTTCTGTGAGGCTCTTCTGAAGGATATCTGTGTCAGATGTGTTTTCGACTATGGCGCCCAGTTTGCAGTCATCTGCAAACTTTGTCAGCCATAACCCTCCTGTGTTTGCTTGTACTTCAGAAAAGTAGATGCCGAACAAGAGTGGACCCAGGACTGAGCCCTGTGGGACACCACTTGTGACAGGCTTTGAGTCTGACATGGCTCCAGCAACTCTGACCCTGTGGGTTCTGTCACTTAGCCAGTTTGCAACCCATCTTGTGATGTATGGGTTTACATTCAAGCTGATGAGTTTTTCGATGATACCTGAGTGGGGTATTGTGTCGAAGGCCTTTGCCAGGTCAAGGTAGGCTGTATGAACTGCCTTTCCCTCATCAATGGCCTTGGTGACTGTCTCAAAAAAGTCAACCAAGTTTAAAAGGCATGAGTATTTGGAAGAGGTATAGAGTTTGTGGGGATGCTAGTGTTGTTTCTGTGGGGGGGGGTCTATTATGGAGGTTATTGAGTTTATAAAATGATTGTTAAATTTGTTGGCTATATCTTCAGGATTTGCATTGGGACATGGGTTAGGAGTGGAAGGGTTTCCTGGATGAAGAGTCTATTTAACAGAGTTCCAGAATTTCTTTGAGTCTGATTTAAGAGTAGAGGGAGGATTGGCATAGAAGCTTATTTTGTCATAATGGGTGATTTTTTTTTAGTTTTATTTCTGAGTTTTTTATATTTCTGAAGAAGAGAAGGGGTCCTAGTTTTAGTCCACATTTTCCAAATCTTATCCCAGTCTTTCATGAGGATTCTAATAGATTTAGTGAGCCAGGGGGCAGTATTAGATTTGATTCTAATTGTGTGAAGAGGAACAAGGGAGTTAAGAATGTTTAGGAATGTAGTGTTGAAGGAGTGGACAGCTTCATCTAAAGGAAGAGTGGTGAGGTAAGACCAGTTAATTTTGGAGAGTTGGAGAATAAAGGAGTTAGGACAGAAATGAGAAAGTGAGCGGGTGGTAATAAATTTGTTAGGTTTGGTAAGGTGGGGAGTATGTCTGGTAACTGTTATAGGGCAGTGGTTGCTGAGGGCATTTGGAAGGATTTGGGAGTTATGATAGTTTTGAGGGTGGGAGACCAATATCCAGTCTAGAAGAGAGCTAGGTAGGTGACATGTATTAATGTAGGTTGGGGTTGTGATTAGCTGCTCAAACCCATGTAGGTTTATACAGGAAGTAATGTTGGGAGCTTGTATTGTAAGCCAATCAATATTTACATCTCCCAGTATAATTATTTAATTGTGGGTGGTATGTGAGAGATGAGATAGGATGATCTCAAGTATGTTAATATTATCACCAGGGGGAATATAGATTGCTGCGACATTTATGGTGTTGAAACTGTTAAGTTTGATGTTGGTCAGTAGGAGTTCAGCTGGTGAGAAGGAGGGTAAGTCTAGTGTGGGACTGATTTGGGAGAGACAATTGGAGTAGAGTATGGAGACTCCTCCTCCTTTTAATTTAGGTCGATCTAATCTAAGGATATTATAGCCAGGAGGGGTGATTTCACTGTCCAGATGGTGTGGTTTTAACCATGTTTCAGTTAGGGTAACTATGTCAGGACTATAGTTAGCTATCCAAGGATGGAGTTCGTGAACTTCATTTACAAGGCTCCTGACATTGATAGAGCAGAATTGTACTTGCTTTTGTGGGTTGGAGGGGGTGGCAGGTTTAGATACAGGGGGGTTCTTGTTCAGAGTAGTGTTTGTAGGGCCTGAGTTAGGATGAATGTCACCAGATAGAAGTAGAGGTTTGTAATGGGGTTTTAATTTGAGTAAGTAGACTTTGTTTTTATGTTTTAAAGGGGAGGGGGGATATATTTATTTTAGGAATGGGAGTGGTGGGGGGAAGGATGGAGGGACAAATTAGTAGATAGGGTTGTGATGTAGTATTTGAGTTAAGAGTGTTTTTTGAGGGATGGAAATAGGGAGTAGGTAACTGTGAGTGATAGGAGGTGAGGTGATAGACTACAAGGAATAGAGAAGGTAAGAGTATAGTTTGAGTTGTAAGAGACATGTTACTTTATGGGATGTAGAACAGAGGATGAGAGGAAGGGGTGGGAGTAAGGTATAGTAGTCTTTGATAGTGGATAGTAGGTAAGTGTGGGGAGGAGCAAAGAAGGGAGGTAGTATGAGAACAGGAAGTAGAGGGGTGGCTTCCGGCCCCCCACCACACACACGCACACACACGCACACACACACACACACACACACACACACACACACACACACACACACACACACACACACACACAAAACACCCTGTGTAAGTGATAATAACTGTGCCATATCCTTGTTTTCAATCTTTTGAATTCAGGGATACATAAGCTTTGCATCTAATGCTCAGGGTGCATAGCTGACTTAGTGCTTAGCATATCTGTGTTTGTGACGCTGTTTTGCTAATTGTACTGCTTTTTGTTTTTTGTAATGTGTATATGTCTCCACCACTCTTAAAGCAACAAAGCTGGACCACAAAATAAATAAAAGTGTGACAAAGGCTGAACAACTGGGAAACTGTTTCAATATTTTGGAATTACAAAATCAGACAGTTGACAGAATTAAACAGTTTTTGCATGAGAATTTTTAAGATTCTTCTGAGGGTTATGAAGTCTGAAATTGAAATGTGTGTGAGGCCAAACTGAGGACATTCCATGACCATCAGTACTTTTGAGAATTGTGACTGTGTGGACTCTATGATGCCCGAGGCCTACTACTTGATAGAGGACACACGTATTCACACAAGTCACTGCTGTCACATGTTGAAATCACTCCTGTACAAATCACCCAACTTTTACTTACTTACATTACCAAGTAACAGTATGCAAGGGTATGCCATTCATTTGTGTTATTGTACATTTTTTTAAATATTCCAGATTCAAAACTTACCTTGGAAATCCGACAGTTGCTACAGTTTTAGTTCAGGGCTGAGTCTGTCTTATACTAAGAGTACACAGCCTATACATGAGTAGGTTAAGGGTTGTGAGTATTACCTGGCATCAAGGTTTCTGTATGTATGTGCATATGATGAAGGTTTTAGCCCCTTATGTTGTGAGTGACTGTGCTATGCATTGCCTCTTAGCCAATGTGAGGGCAAATTGACCATGCCTACATCTGCCTGAACCCATATCAGCTGCTGGTTCCTCCAATAATTCCTCAATTGCATGTGGCTGTGGTGACCTTGCCAGTGGTGGTGGTGGAATGTGTGCCCCTTTCCCTTGCTGAGCCTGCTAAAGCTGTTTTCTCAGGATGATGTTGTGAAGCATGGCACAGATGGTGAAGAATTCAGTACACATACATGGATTGTACTGTAGGGCTCCTCCAAGTGTATCTAGGTACTGGAACCACAATTTTAGCACCCCAAACACGCTCTAGGATATTTCTGGTTTGGGAGTGTGCCTCATTATAGTGTTCTTTAGTTGGTGTGTGTGCGTTTCTGATGTGTGTCATCAACCACTGTTCCAATGCATACCTTGCATCCCCAGTAAATGACTCTGTGGGATATCACCTCTAGTAAACATCTGATACAGTTGGGAGTTGTGCCAGATATGTGAGTTATGGTAACTGACTGGGTTGCCAACATATGCATTCAAGATGATTCCCTTAGCATTACACATGACATGGCAGTTAATGGTGTGGAAGCCCTATTTATGTAGATCCTTCTCCGTTCCCCTGGTGGTGTTTTGATTTCTAGATGTGTACAGTCTATGGAGCCCAGTAGTTTAGGGTAGTGTGCTATAGGGCAAAACTCATGGATATTTGTGGCCCTGTCCTCAGGTGTATAGGGAAAATATATGTAGTTGCTGGCATGATGGAGCATAGCATTCAGGAATTGATGGAAGATCCTGGATGCTGATGCCTATGGCACCCCAGGGATGTCCCCTGTTGGTCTCTGAAAGGTTCCTGTAACTAAATTCCAAGTGCTATGCATACCTTTGTCTTCACCAGTATTGGTTCTCTAGTTGAGGAAGACAGAGGACATAGAGTTCCTGTAGTGTGTCTCTATCCACCCTGTAGCGATCTACAGTTTCTACCTCATGCAGATTGTGATAAGTTAAATGGGGTCTAAAATCTCTTCTCCTTCTTGGCTGTGGTCTATTAGCAACAGCAGCATAGGCTTGAGCCTGTTCCACACACACATGAATTAAAGCAACAGCAATCCCTAACATTCTTTCTGTGTAGACCCCTTTATGTGACTGTATTCCAATAGGTTTTGGAATTCACAGGGAAAAACAGCACTGAATCTACATGGTTGCTTTATAGCTTGTTGAATAGCTCCTCCATTTTGGATTGACTGATTTACATACAGTTCAGCTGCTTATGCTATAATTAGCAAACCATGGTGTTTACCATGTTTGTGCAGCTCTACACACCACGTTGAGCTGCTTATTGAATCCAAAAAGGTACGCTACTGTGTGCATGTTGCCCCATGATGTGCATATCATCTTAGCAGACTTTGATGGGTTTATTGAATCTGCCCCATCATTTTAATCACTTTTCTTTATCCCTAATATAAGATATTTGTTAACCTCCATGTATCATTCAGTACACAGATACTAAAGTTGTCAAAGCCTGCTTGAATTAATGAAATCTATTTTATGAAGACATGAATTTATAATGCTATGTTAAACTGTATTAAGCTTGAGATATTTATTTTGCTAGGGGTGTTTTCATCTTGAGCAGATTAAAAGCAATGTCTTTCCACTTTTCCCAGTCAGGGGTCACCACAGCAGATCACTGGTCCATAGATTGATTGGCAGTGGTGTTTTTACAGTGTCGAGTTGTCAGCCCAGTGCCCAACCTACACAAAAGGCACACCTATACACACACACAGACCTACATGCATTTCTTTAAAACTCACTTGAACACAGAGAGGGCATGCAGACTCTGCACAGGAGGCACTCCAACTGAGGATCAAACCAGAGAATCACTTGCTGTGAGGCAGCAACACTACCACTGCACCACCACATCCTGAGCAGAATAGATATAGAAAAAAAAAGGTAAACGGTGAGCAGAATGCTATATCATTGTCAATATTATTCATCTCTTGCCAAGGTAGTTACTTATCATTTTGTAGTATTAATGGACCTGGCATCGAGAAACGTGGAGGTGATAGTGTGCAGCCTATGGTAATATGCCAGTGTAAACTTGCAGGAATCATTTCTCGGCTTATCTGGTTTACATCAAATCTTGCTTTCATGGATTGAAAAGAAGCTTTTGCTGGTGTATGATTTCATATGCAAAAGCTATGAGAGTTCTTTCTTTACTGGTATGATGAATATACCCAAGTGGTCTTACCTGAGAGACTTCTTTCTTACAAGAATGTGGATTATTGATGATGGTCCAGAAAAAGATATGTTCAAGGGAAGAAAAGGCTTGCAGTGAGACATGCAAAGAGAAGAAGAAAAATATGTTTTTATTTCATAATTTACACATAAGTTAGCACTTTATACAGTTATTTCATTAAGTGATGTGTTAAGTAGGCTTGTCTAAGGTTTCATAATTTTCAGTTGATTTTTCATTCTATTATTGTAAACAGTTTGGCTTCTTAGGTTTAAGTTGAAGAAATTTGACATTACTTGGAGTCAGAAAGAATCCTTAATGCTGGTGTAAACTGCCAGTTTAGGAGATTGCATAAAATGTAGTTCAGAGACAGATGGCGCTATAGTGAGTAAGACCTCATTATTGGTTAACTTGCATTTCCCTGAATCACCCTTAATTTTTGCCAATGTTAAAAGGACTTTATGGTAGTAATTGTTACTGTTGACCCATGCATCGTGTTCGCACAGGAACCCTCTCATTCACTTTTACAAACTCATGCAGACACACACTCACACACATACACAGACACAAACAACCCCTCCCCCACACACATACAAATACAAATACACGCACACAGACTTGAAGGAAATCTTGTAAAGTTTGCAGTGTTTCCAAGTCCAAAAACCTTTATATATGATAACAATATTTTAGGATAAAGTGAAGTCCCATAATGGCACAGACTTTATAAGGGTGATAAGGTGAGGTGCAGGGGGATACAGTAGACCACCAGGGCTATTTGTCGAGATACATGTGCATGTACACACACGCACACACACACACACACACACACACACACACACACACACACACACACACACACACACACACACACACACACACACACATATGCAGTCATCCTAGTCCAGTTGTACACATGCAGAAATGCAAACACACTGGCATATACATATATACACACACATTCAAACATTTCCTACCACTACCTCTTTGAAGAACTTCATTAAACTTACTTGTCCTTTCCCACTGACTACAAAGAAAGAACACAACATTTTGGCTGAGTTAATTTTCACAGTCGGCCACTTTAATTTACTTAGCTGATTGATCCTCTGAATCACTTAGCAGTTTAAATTTGTTTCTTAGTTTTTTTTTTTAGTGGAAATTGCATGGCTAATTAGCATTAGCTATTCCCCAGACTGCCTCAGTATCTTGCAGCATGGCCAGAGGGACAGCCGGCTACAGGAATTTGTTCACTCATGGAAAATAACTGTGGAGAGCCTGTTTCTGATTCAGAAGGGGCTACTGAGAAGGGCTGGCAACTCAAGGCAGAACATACTGCTTGTGGTAACCCTTTCTGAATCCAAGATATATATTTTTTTTATTTTTCATATACTTTTCCTCAGGTATTACATTTATAAGTCCTTTTATAATATGTATCCTTTGATATATATTTATGTATGATAATATTTTGGACTGGGAAACATTAAAAAATATTGGACAGTTTATTATATATTTAACTTAACATCCTTATATTGATGACATCAGAAACTTGTCTGTTTACTGTATTATACATATGCTTTCTAATCTGTCACATATGTATGAATGAGACATTCTCATTTGTGTGTATATGGAAGATGACAGTAGTTTTTTGTTTTTTGGAGTCTAATTACTACCTACCATTAATATTAGTATGAATTACAAAATTAGAAAATACATTTTTACATAAGTATATTGTACAACACAGTTGTAACTTCTTTGTTTTTAATGTTTTTTTTTTTTCCAAATCAGTTTGGCAATTTTATTTATTTACAGATACAAGATCCTCTATATCTTTGAACATTCAGTTGCTAGAAATTATATGTTCACTTTATAGTTATTTTGTTCATTATATTTACATCATTATGGTTTGAGATAGCAGCAGTTCCCTTTAGATTATGTTTCATGAAAGCGTTGTTTGTCATTTAGTGGCTAGATGATTCAGGTTTTGCCCAACATTACGGGAAACATATTCATGTCATATCAGTTATTTTTTTGTTTTGCTCTGACTTTTATCAGTATGTACTTAAATGCCGTAATCTATATTTCTGTACATAATATAACATGGTTTATATTTATTAATCTATGTGATAAAGCCTTTAGCTTAGATAAACACATTTGGTGGTATTCATACATTATTTTAAAAGTTTATTGATATTTGCAATGCCCTTGCTTAACAGTTAAGGGAAATATTCCTGGGAATTCAATAAAGTTCCGTACATCTCATACTAGAAATGCCTTTTCAGCACGATGCATCCATTTGTTATTCAGGAACAGGCTAATCTGCATGTTTCCTGAATCTGAGCTACTATTGCAGCATACAGATTACAGCTGATCTGCACATTACGGTAGTAACCTGCTGCTCATATAGGCAGTGGAATCCCCCCTCTAGTCATTCACTCTTTCTCTCTCTGTTTCACACACACACACACACACACACACACACACACACACACACACACACACACACACACATATACACATACGCACACACACCACAGTTCCTGTACTTGTCTCCACCCTCCCGTGATGACTACCTGGAGAAGGTTCTGGGATAGCGCGCATTATTTAATTAGCATATGCCTCTCCTCCAGAATGCCTCCTTAGCATTCAACATTGACAAGCCTTCATGGCATTGCTTGTCTTCATGTTTGGAAGACCATACAGTACAGTGTAAAGCTGCTTGCTGAATACAAAATGGTACTGTGACATACACACAGCTGTGTACACATCATGGTACCTTATGAATCTGGCTCATTTTGTTCAAGAAATATGTTCTGCAAGAAAAAAATTGTTGCTGCAAATAGTTATACCAATTTCAGATTAAGTTGTTTATTTTCTTTTACTAAATGCTTCTAGTTTGGCTATGTCTTTAGAAATGTGTGAATAGTTATCTCAAGATGTTATATTGTTTTTATATAGAATGTTGCTTTTATTCTTGAATGTCTTTATTATTAATTTCTTTAACTGTAAATGGTTTAAGTAGTTCACAATAAAGCAAGCCTTTTGCATTTTTCCATATTAACAAATTGTGTTTCTATAGGAAAACATTTATTACATTTTTCTTTAGGAAAAAATACACTTCTTCATATTAACAAATTTAATGTATTTTTGTTTAAAATTCATTTTTTAAAAGAAGTTACTGATAAATTCTTTGATATTATAAAGAGCTTCTTTGATTGTCCTTTAATAAAGTTGAAGAATAGTTCTGCTATGAAAGAAAAGGATATATAGCCTAGAATGCTTAATGTTTTCCTGTAATGATGATGTTGGAATATTTTCAATGCTTGTTACAGAACATTAGATAAGCTAGAATCACAAAACAGTAAACGTTGGGTTCCAGATTTTAGAACAAAGAGTGCAAGGCATTTATTAAATATATTGCTGGATGATACAGGGTGCCAGTTTCTAGATGAATGAGTTTTTTGTGAGTATGGCACCAGTGCTGTTAAAAAGGCTTTAACCACAAAACTAAATATATGTAATTGATCCTTAGAAATGCAGTTACTATGTATTGAACTTTCAGTGAAACAGCAAAAATTAAAACACGCTCTTTCATTCTTAAAGTATATTTGCAGAGCTCTTCACTTCCCCCAACATTCCTACTGCTTAATCTCAAGCAATTCACACATTTATGATTCATTGCACATTACAGTCCCCCGGATTCTGCAAACCTTGTACAGTGTGCAGGATTAGCACAGGAGCTCTAGCAGGCAATATGTCTGCCGTGCGATCCAGGAATAGCCTGCAGGGGGTGTGCATGAGCGCTCCTGCTCTAGTCCTGCACAGATTCAGCCCCTGTATGCAAATTACCCCATTTGCAGGAGAAATCCATGCAAATGAGGTGAATTTGCGATCCAGGAAGCTGCAAACCGGCCGTGCAGGACTAGTGCAATCTGTAGAAATGTACTCGGTTAGTAACAGAGTACATTTCTGCAAAAAACAAAATAGAGCCGTGACAGCTCCAAATAAAGGCTTCATATCAGTGAGGAAGCATGCCAGTGGCCAAGTATAAGGCCAGTGGCATTGAAAATAGCTTAAAAAATAAAAAAATCAACTTTTATTTTTTTAGCCCATCTCGGCTGTTTAAGCAAAGGGCAGCGGTGTGCAAACGGGATCAAGAGGAAAATAAACCTAAAATAAGCATTCTAACTAAAATCACTATTCTGCCACTAAAGTCAATGGCAGGCAGAAGACAACATGGCCAGTGAGTAGTGGTTGCTAAGGGGGGAGGCTCAGTGTGAGACATGCAATCTTATGCAAATGAGGGGAATGACAGTGAATCCCAGTTTCCCCAGCATGCTAGTCAAGTTCCAACAGTGTAAGAGCAGGAATAGCTTGGTGCAAGCCTAGGAGTTAGTTAACATCATGTAAGTGGATTGGAGCCCTGTGGCTCAGGTTTGCTCCTAGCTAAGCACAGCTAAGGAAGGGTGTGTGTCTGAGGCTGCCTAGCACTCTTTATATTGCCTAAGCGGGTGTGCATGCCGCGCACCGGGTTTTAAAGAAAAAAAAAAGTAAACCAGGAAACAGCAGCTATGTGCACATTTGAGCACTGTGTTTGCACGGCATGCCCCTGGGCTTAAACAGGAAGGCAATAAGAAGGGAAAACAGCAGTAGGAAGTTAATCAAGGAGAACTAGCATAGCTGGCAGGTGAAATGAATCAGAATCATCCAATTACACAGGCAGCAGACCAGCCCAGCTCAGAACACTACTATAAACTATACAAACACCTTCCGCTCTGGTGTTTCCCATACTCTCCATCACCGGTGTATACAAGCAGGGAAGTTTTAACAAACAAAGCAACAAAATGATAGGGGCTGCAATAGATATCATACAACAACATGTGGAAGAGGTTGATGGTGGTGAGGATGTGAATGCTGTTGATCAACTCACAGTGAAAAGACGGAGAAGAGTGTACAGATCCAGGGTAACCTACCAGGGGCTACATGAGCTGGAGATAGTGGAGCACTATAGGGTGGACAGAGACCTCCTACAGCAAATTGTTTAGCTGTGCCAGCCACGCCTCACACACAGAACTAACAGAGGGGAACCCATCCCAGTGGATACCAAGGTATGTGTATTCCTAAGAATACTAGCTACAGGTACCTTCCAAAGGCCAACTGGATATAGGATGGGGGTCTCACAGGCATCAGCATCCAGGGTACTCTACCAGTTCAGCACAGTGAGCATGTATATTTCCCCAGCACCTGTGGGGAGTTGGCCAGCAATATGCAACTGTTCCACCAAATAGCAGCATACCCTGAGTTAGTGTGTGCTATAGACTGCACGCACATACGCATCAAAGCACCACCCGGTGAGTGGGGAAGGGTCTACATCAACCGCTAGGGCTTCCCCTCCATCAACTGCCAGGTCATGTGCGATGCCCGGAGCATAATAATGAATGTGTGTGCTGGATGCCCTGGAAGCTATCATGATTCCCACATCTGGCATCTGATGCAGCTGTACCAGAGATTTGCCAATGGAGACATCTCTTACGGTCACCTAGTGGGGGATGCTGGATATGCACTGGAGCTGTGGCTGATGAAACCCATCAGAAATGCACACACACCCGAACAAGAGCTCCATAAGGAAGCACATGCACAGACCAGAATTCTAATAAAACATGTGTTTGGGATGCTGAAGTCACAGTTCCGGTGCCTGGACACATCCGGTGGAGCCTTGCAGTACTCAACAGCTACATGTACCCAAATTGTCATCATATGTGCCATGCTACACAATATGATCCTGCAGAAACAGCTGCAGCAGGAACAGCATGGGGCAGGCCCACACAGCCCCCCACCATTGCCAAGGTCTGCACAGGCACAGAGGGACTCAGAGGAGGAACAACCTGAGCCTGCCCCAGGAGGCAGAAGGAGGCATGCCCAGTATGTCCTAGCCTTGGCAAAGAGGCAGCACATAGCACATACACTGACACAGGAGGGACCCAGGGAATAACACCTTGGTCTGTCTCTCACATACAGTAAAAGGGATGCCAAACATGACACTACCTGTGCTCAACCATGTGTAGGGAGTGTACTATGTGCAGCCGACATAAGCAGGCCTGCAGCACCACCCTCAATACTGGGACACCCACAAGGTAAGTGACTCACACATGCCAGTCAGGGAGTTTCACATACCCAACAACAGTCTCAGCCAGCAGGACAGGTGTAGACAAACACAAATGCTGTGCTATGGCCTTTGAATTATGCCTATGGGTAACCCCCCAGCCTACACAGACAAACTACAGCAGATCAGGCAGTGGGATGTTAGTTCTCAAGGGTAGGAAGTCAGAAACTAATAGGTAGGTCAATCATAGCTAAGACCTGTAGTACACTGATATGCCTCTAGTCAGCATTATAGGTTAGAATACAGAATGAAATGGAGTACCAGATATACCAGTACAGTCATAGCAAATGTGTACAAGTGTCAGGTGTGCCCCCCTCATCCTATAGAAATGTAATAACAGTCAGGTGTGCCCCACCCAATCCTGTGTAAAAATGTAGAAACAGTCAGATGTGCCTCCCCAATCCTGTGTAGAAATGTAGTAACAATCAGGTGTGCCCCCCCAATTCTGTGTAGAAATGTAGAAACAGTCAGGTGTCCCCCCCATCCTGTATAGACATGTAGGAACAGTCAGCTGTGCCCCCCAATTCTGTGTAGAAATGTAGAAACAGTCAGGTGTGCTCCCCCCAACACTACTTATTTATGTAGTAGCAGTCTGGTGTGCCCCCCCAATCTGGTGTACACACGTCGTAACAGTCAAGTGTGCCCTCCCACAACCCTATGTAGAAATGTAGTAACATATATGTGTAGGTATAATACCAGTGGAGCACAGATTCACAGAGGTGGCCAAGGTAGCAGGATAGGTTGTAGCATCTGCACAATATGCAGGTATGTGTGTGTTAGGTTGGTGTATGTTTCATACTGTGTGAGAGTGGTCGATATGTATGCATATTGAGTTAAGATCTGGTGGCCATTGCCCACTACCACTGATGACAGGGACAAGTCCTCACAACTGTAGTGCCAAGCACAATACCCACCAGTATAACACAAGCTAGCAGTAAGCCATTGCAAATGTATGGTGGTACTGGTGATATGTGTCACCATCTGAAAGACTGACATGGCATGGCTGTTGGGCTAGATATACAAGCAGTACACAGGGAAAAGTACCCCAGACATACAGTATATATTGTGTTACTGTGAAATGGACACACACACCCTTGGAATAGTACATACAGGTATGCATCACATTATCTGGTCCTGTAGTAGGGGATACCAGTGTTGTCTGCCCAAACACTTGCAGATCACAAAGGAGGTAGGACTGATGTATTGTGAAACAGCTGATGTACCTGCACATGCAAGCATAACTGGAATGCCCAATGCATATCTGTGTGTCAGATGCAAGTAGTGTCCATAGCACACATGCACCCAGCTCATGCATACACCATCCACAGGTACCTCTCTGGTTGTACTCTTGCTGTGGGGAATGGGTACAATATGACCCCACCTGTATATGGCAATAGAGAAAGAATGCAGCATGCAGTACAGGTATCCCAAGCAGGTGTGTCTGCAGCTGTAGGTAGCACCCTGCCAGCATCCTCACCACCTGATCAAGACTGATAGAAGGTATTTGGCATGAACATCCAGCACACCTACCCTGTCACCCATGGAGAATATACTGTGCGGCGGTCTGAGACTTTAGGACTGACAGAATGCAACGGCCTGCCACATCTGGCCCGCATCAGCAGCTAATGGCCCACAGGCCTCTGCCAAAGGCCTGTGTCTCACATGTACTACCAATGCACGTTATGTCATGGACACCCAATTAGCAACACAACACACTCCACATACGCCATATGCAAGGTCATGTGGACAAACCACAGTAACATGTCCACTATGTCCCACTGCATGAACTGTGGACCAACACCAAAACACAGCCATGATGGGGTGATAACCATAGGGAAAGTATCAGAGAATGTATGCATAATGTAAGGAAGAGGAGAGAATAATAGGGGGTGGGAGTGTGGGCAGCATGGAATGTGCAAGGTCCAACACAAAACTGTGTGCATACACTATCCCTGGCTGTACACACATAAATGGGTGGCTACATACCTGCCTGTACACCGCAATAGGGGTAATGTCCTGAGCCATGGCCCCTGCCTCTGGGTAACCTGTGTGAATCTGTACAGCTGTGAGGTATTGCCATAGCAATATGAGGCCATACTGTCATGTTGATGGATGTACACGTATGGGATCCCCTGCCAGCACTGTACCAAGGTTCTGAACCAGATACACAGACCCAGCAGCAAGTGTCTGCAGCTCCCCCTCCAGGATGACATAACCTACCACGAATATGTACTCATCTGCCCACAATACCGCACACAGCTGCAGTCACCCTTGTTCCCCAAGACATCACTGTGAGCAGGAATGTCCACCTGACAGTACATGAGGACAGAAAACATCACAGTGTATAACAATACACATGTCTGAATATCTCTGCTAACAGCAGTACCATGTAGCTGAAGCAGCACAGACACAGTCACTCACAGTACACACTATCCCCTGCACACTTTGTCCCCATATTGCCAAATGATAGACAGATACCCTGCAGAAACAGTTTGCTACCTGTAGGTGTACAACACAAAGGTCTGCAGTGGAGTACAAACTACCTGGGATCGAGCCACACATGCAATACAGAGGGGCATACTGGGCATGCTCACACACTTACACACATGAAGCCCATGTCTGCAAACAACAGTGGACCAGTCATATCTGGCAGTTGCAGATGTTCGTGAAGACACTCTTTAGTATGCACCACTTATGCTTTGCACACACAGTGGATAAGAATACAGATATATGTCCAAGGACAACACACTATAATAAGCCAAAGGCTGACATACAGAGATGTGTGGAGAGAGTTACTTTGACAATGAGCCATCCATTATGAGACCTGTCCCACCCAGCACACAGCAAATGGCTACAACCACATGAGGTGTAGATGTTACTCACTGTAGATACTAGCCACCGGTATCTATCAGCATTACAGACTATGTGGGGGAAGTGCTAGCTCTGCAACATGACTGCACAAGGAAGTAGTCATCTAGCAGCGGTATACACATACCTGTGAAATATACCCTGCATGTGTCCATGTGTGGTGTGTCAACCTCTAGATGAATGGATTATGGCCCATGTGCACACACTGCCCTCCTCATAGCCCTACTATGATAAGCCTTCTGAGGTCATCCACTTTGAAATACACCTTTGGGAAAGCTGTAGCCCAGTAATCTCCATGGCACATCCTATAGCTGCATACTGCTGTAGTGTGATAATATAGTTAAGTAGGAATTCTAAGCCCAGACTTGGCAACTGTGTGTGTGTCTGTTTCTGTCTATTTTGTGAACAATGCATTTTAGGTTAGTCACACTCCCTACAATTCAAAGGCTGTACTTTGGCAAGGCTGCTGATGTTATCCACCTTGAAATACACCTTTGGGAAAGCTGTGACCCAGTAATCTCTGTGGTGCATCCTATAAATGCATATTGCAGTAGTGTGATCATATAGTTAGGTAGGAATTCTAATCCCAGACTTGGCAACTGTATGTGTCTCTGTCTGTATAGAGAGCAATGCTTTTTAGGCTAGTCACATTCCCTATAATACAAAGGCCCTACTTTGGCAAGGTTGCTGATGTCATCCACCTTGAAATACACCTCTGGGACTGCTGCAACCCAGTAGTCTCTGTGGCGTGTCCTATAACTGCATACTGCTATAGTGTGATAACATGGTTAGGTAGGTGTTCTAAACCCAGACTTAGCAACTGTGTGTGTGTCTCTGTCTTTGTAAAAAGCAAACTGTTTTAGGCTAGTCACACTCACTACACTTCAAATGCCCAACTTTTGCAATCATTCTGATGTCATTCACTGTGAAATACACCTTTGGAGAATGTACACTCCAGTTCTCCCCATAGTGTGTCCTGTAACTGCTCCATGCTGTAGTGTGATGTGAAACTCTGGTAGGGGTTCTATCCCCACACATGATAGTTGGGGATGTTTTGTGTGTGCTTCTATGTCTGTGTAGGGACCAATGCATTTTAGGCTAGTCACACTCACTACACCACAAATGCCCTACGTTGGCAATCCTGCTGATGTCATTCAATGTGAAATACACCTTTGAGGAAAAAGCACCCAAGTTTTACCCGTGGTGCATCCTGAAACTGCTTTATGCTGTAGTGTGATATAGAACTCTGGTAGGGGTTCTATCCCCACACATGGCAGTTGTGGATGTTTTGTGTGTGTTTCTATGTCTGTGTAGGGAGCAATGCATTTTACACGAGTCACACTCACCACACCACAAATGCCCTACTTTGGCAATCCTGCTGATGTTATTCACTGTGAAATACACCTTTAGGGAATGATAATCCAATTGTCTCCATGGTGCATCCTGTAACTCCTTTATACTGTAGTGTGATATGGGACTTTGGTAGGGGTTCTATGCCTACATGTAGCAGTTGTGGATGTCTTGTGTGTTTCTATGTCTGTGTAGGGAGCAATGCATTTTTGGCTAGTCACACTCACTACACCACAAATGCCCTACTTTGGCACTCCTGCTGATGTCATTCACTGTGAAATACACCTTTGGGGAAGGAGTACTTCAGTTCTCCCAATGGTGTGTCCTGTGACTGCTTCATGCCATGTGATATGGACCCCTGGTAGAGGTTCTATCCCAACACATGGCCATTGTGGATGTCTTGTGTGTGTTCCTATGTCTGAGTAGGGAGCAATGCATTTTAAGCTAGTCACACTCACTACACCACAAATGCCCAACTTTGGCAATCCTGCTGATGTCATTCACTGTGAAATACACCTTTAGGAAAAGAGTACTCCAATTCTCCCCATGGTGTGTCCTGTAACTGCTTTATACCATAGTATAATATGGAACTCTGGTAGGGGTTCTATCCCCATGCATGGTGGTTGTGGTTGTTTTGTGTGTGTTTCTATGTCTGTGTAGGGAGCAATGCATTTTAGGCTAGTCACACTCACTACACTACAAATGCCCTACTTTGGCAATCCTGATGATGTCTTCACTGTGAAATAATCCTTTGGGGAAAGAGTATGCCACTCATCTCTGTAGTGCATTCTATAACTGCATAGTGTTGTAGTATAAAAAGCTACTTAGGTAGGAGTTTGAATCCCATATATGACAGGTGTGTCTGCATTTGTAATTCTTATCCTGTGTGGAGGTGAGGATGAGTGTGTAACAAATGGACGCAATGGGGAGTTTTTTGCAAATTTTTTATATGGTGGCCCTGGTATATATCACAATGTCCACCATACAGGGATAACAGATATGAAATAGCCAAGAGGCTGGGGTGCAAATACATACCCCTACATGTGACATCAAGGCCAGGCAGACAAAGTTAGCAACCCTAGTTTCACCAAGAGAACACTAGCAACCCATGTCTCATACACACATACACACTTGCCTAGGCAACAGCAGCTATGTTGGTAGTACCCTACATATTGCCCACTAATAGTAATCGTGGTGTGATTGCAGTGGGCTACAGAGGTCATGGCACTCTGTCCATCTGTCCAATAGGCATGTACATGCTGACAGTGCACCTTCACCATGTTTCCCACTGGACACCAGCAACACATGTGGTGCCATCAAATGTGACCCACAAAGGACATACCATGCCTGAAAAATATGCCCTGCATGGACAGATGTCACTGACACCAGGGAATGCCATTATCATGCTATCAATGTAGGTGCAGGGTTAACCTGCTGTCCATTAACAGTTCCCACCACATGAGTCCAGGTCTGGCACATCTGATGATAACAATCTGTGTACACAACATGGGCCAGGCACCCCAGGTACACTTCCACATGTCAGTGTACATCAATATGGGACATGTGCACATCACAGATACCGTCCATGCAATGGAGTATAGAACACATACATGGCAAGCATTGCACAACACTGGCCACACACAATAGTAACCCAGGTGACTGGATGGAATACAATACCCACCTGTGTGGGTCATTTCAGACACTACACCCCTAAGCCACACTGCAGACCATTCTCATGTGGCCTGATGCCAAGGTATACCCCTCACCTATCCGTGCACAGCCCTCTGGCACAGCCAACCACTACACATCCATGAAGCAATGCACACATGCATGTCAGTTCTGGCACCCTGTGTCAGTGTGTGTGGTGTATAATGCTTCTGACCACATTCACACCCAGTACCACTCCCATTGGCATACTGAAGCATGCTGTCCTATGTCAGACAGCTTCACATACCCTTTGCCCATAGAACCTCAGGATAACCCCTGTGGGCCATCTGATACCTGCACATTAATGTATTGTGGCAAACTAACTAGTTAGGAAGTGTATCCATGACCCTGCCAAGTGTGGCAATGTGTATGAGTCCCTTAGAGAGTGTGGCTGTGTTGATGCTGACACCTGTTCATGTGGACAGGCACATGTGCTACACCTACCATCTTGCTACTATATCACTGTTGCAGATGTCACTCACCAGCACATATACTTCTGGATAGCTCACCAGC